>NW_013677698.1:0-6895 GCF_000517525.1 Limulus polyphemus | reverse complement strand
GTAAAAATTAACAACAGAACAAATACGAAGGTAGTAAGGAAAGAACAATAAAATTAAACGGGAAGTACAGAAAACATTGATGCTATGATAAAACATCTGGAAACGGAACTGGTAAATGCAAGGACTAAACCACCCATACCTCTGTCTGTACCAGGTCAAGAATTCCAATGTCAAACACCATTAACTATGAAATACTGAATAGGAGAACCCATTTGATCTACACCTTTTTCCACTACTGCTGTGTCACCTATGACTGTAGGACCTTCCTGGACTACTCCAGCTATATCACTAATTTAGCAGGTTACATGAAAGATATTGTCCAATAAGCAGATTATGATAGAAAGGTACATGAGAGGCATATCACGCTCATTCGAAATATTTTCCAAAAAAATTGTGTATGGTATAGTAAACAACAAGCTATTCATCTTGCTATTAATTAAAAAAACACCAGCTTTAAAAATATTAAGCAACCTTCCAACTGAGAGCCATAACCAGAGCCATTAACCATTTGTGACTGTCTTATTGAAAAAGTTTGGAATGACTCATCAAAACAAAGTTTCTGAAGCAAAGTTTAGGAGAATAATAAGGAAGAATAACTAGACCTTAGTCAAAGTTGCAGAATATGTGGAAAGGCTTGTCTGCTTACCCTACTTGAATACCCAAATAAAATTACATATTCATTCGCATGTGACCAACTCAGAGATGCCATAGTGGATGATTACATGCAAATCAGCCAGAACCAGTAAAGGAAGCCGTCCAGTTGGTGATGGAAATTGAATTGATTAAAATCGCAGGTAAATAACTACAGGCATCGTCCAGAAATTATGGAATTGGCAGATTAAGCAGTGTAGGAGAATTAGCTATCTCTAAGGGTTTGTTTTTTATTTGTTAAATTTTGTGCCTAGCTACACGATAGCTATCTATGCTAGTCATCCCTGATTTTGAAGTGATATACTAGAGGGAAGGCAACCAGTCAACACCACCCAGTACCAATTCTTGGGCAATAGTGGGATTTGACCATCACTTTTATAGTGCACCCATGGCCTCAAAGTATGGAGCACATTTTTTTATTTGCTGGTAACAGAACACGAACCACAGAACTTCAGCTCTACAGTCTGACATACTAACCACTGGGCCATGCTTGGACACCTCTGATGGAAGCCTAGAAGAAATCAAAGGATTAATTAGACAACAGTTTACTAAGAATGGAGGAATTAAACCAAAAGACAAAAAGTGTTTTATTTGTAACTTAAAAGAATATATTGCTAAGATCTAGAAACAAAAGTCTGTAGAGAATAAAAACTCCTTCTAAAAGATGTCAAAAAATGAACTGTTATAAATGTGGAAAACTGAAAATTACAACTGTAAGGAATCATTACATTATAATAAACCAAGGACACAATACCAACCAGATCAAAGGAATAACAAAGAGCTAACCAGACACTGGAAAGAAAATTAGCTGTACTTCAAGCCAAGTTCAACTGAGAATATTCCATCTGCCCAGTTGAGATAAAAAGTTCATTATTTAAAAAAACAGTCCAGGAGGTAGTGGATTCATTGATGGCAAGCCTTGGAACTTGTTGATCGAATATGGTCCTATGGTTACAGCCGTATGACCTGATCTGGTAATGAAAGGTGGGAAATTATTTCCAGAGATGAAGAAAAAGATGATTTTTATAAAAAGCATATGGACATATAATTCCAGCAAGTGGAAAGTTGGAAGCCACCATCAGTGTTAAAAGTTTGTCTAAACCTCATGATGTGTGGGTATATGACATCGAGGAAAAATGCATATTGGAAATAAACTTCTTGCAGACACATGGATATGGAGTTAGACGTGCTTCAAGCAGTTTCACAGTCTATGATAAGGAAATCCCTGTGCACTGCATCATAATTACAATACCATAGGCGAAAACTTCTAGTAAACCAAAGAAGATTATTATACTATAAAGAAGTCGAATACTCATACCAGGAATAATTGGAAATAAATTTTTATATAGTGATCGAGATATAGCAGAACCAAACATTTCAGTTTGACCTGAGGAGTTTGGTTGGAAAAACATTTGCATATCTGAAAAAGGAGGATGTCATAATTAGGGTCATGAACATAAACCATTAAATACTAGTCAATTCTAGATGAAATATCATAGAACATCAAAAGTAGTCACTTTCGAGACAAAATGTAGAAAGTCTGATATAAAATCTTTGCATGAGGGAAGCTTACCACCTCACTTACGGGAGCTGTATCGCCAGAGCTGTGGAGGTCTTGCAACTAATCAATGTCATAGGTTATGCGTGTTGCTCAAACAATATTGAGATACATTTCCCTCTGTATCTCATGACAAATGGAATATCTCATAAGATTGAACTATAGATGCAGCCTTAATACAACACTTTTTCAGATGATTCCCATTTGCAAAATAGTCTGATATCCTCAACGAAATAGAGCCTTGAAAGAACAAGGAGTAATAGAACTAAGTACTAGTCCTTGGGTATCAACTACTGTGTTTGTGAAGAAGTATGGATACACAAGGTTCTGAGTGAATTACCAGAAGTTAAATTAATTCATAAAGAAAGTGACTACACACTGTTAAAGAATGAACCAACTTTGGATGTTTTATCAGGATCAAAATGTTTTTTCAACATTGGATCTAAAGAGTTGATACTCGCAGGAACAATTTTAGAAACAACTGATAAAAAAACCAGCCATTACTGCAGGAAATAGGTTTTGGCAATGTGTTATATTACTATTCAAATTAAGTAATGTACCTCCTACATTTCAATAACTAATGGAGTGTTATTTCTCTAGACTACCCTAGAATGTTGTACTCATCTACTTATTTGACATAATCACTCATGGGTAGACCTTTGATAATGCTTGTGGTGGACTAAGGATTGGTTGAGGAAAGATAACCTAAAACTGAATCTCAAGAAGTGTGAATTGGAAATCAACAGGCGAGTTTCCTGGTGCATATATTCAATGAAGAAGGAGTGTTTACAGGTTCAATTAAAACTGAATCTATTCAGAATTATCCAACACCATGGAACTTGCATAATATAAGAAGATTCCATGTTATGTGCTCTTACTATTTCCATTTTGTAAAATCATTCTCTGGCACAATTCGTCTTCTATATAAACTGTTAGGAAACCAAACAATTTTTTTTTCTGGACTGCTGATCGTGAACAAGCATTCAACAAACTAAAGAAAGAATTAATCACTACTCATATATTAACCCTATCGCACCAGGTATCCTTTACTGCGCATGACACAAGGTTTTAGTGTCTTACATTCAAAATTTTATTAAACTACTTTTTGTTTATGTTATATCAATTAGAATAGCATAAAATCTTAGCTGAATAATCCATATTCTAATAGTATACAAGTATACAAGGCAATATTAAACAAATCCTGAATTTCCACTAGTGTGAACCACGTGACACATTTTCCCTTAGCATGTCATCCTCCCTACTTTATCCACCAACTCTCAAAAAAGTACGAAATTAAACGTAAAATTATCACTATAAACTCGTTATTGCTCAAACAAACCATAATTTTTATAGCCTTCAATTTAGTTTGGTTACAGAGCTTTGGAATAGAAAATCAGACCCCTCCTGCCACATCCTCTTTTTCAGAATTAGTTGATAGTTCTCTCTTACGTTTCATTATATATTACCTATAACCAATAGAAAGTAGAGGTTTTCATCTATCAAATGACGTATTGTATAACTTTATGTTCTGAACACAGAATAGTCAGTTTCACTCAGAGTACTGCTCTTGTGCTCTTGTCGCACAGTTAGAAAGCCAGAAAATTTTTGAGAGGTAAGTGAATTTGTCTACTTTTTACATGTTATTAGTCTATATTCTTTGGTGTGTTATTTAATTAAATAAAAATTATTAAGTGCATTACTAGCATTAGCTTAAAAAATTAGGCTTAATTGTCCTCGACAATTGAGAGCAAGAAAAAAGAACATTAGGTAAGTACTGTTACGTCTCTGTTCGTTTGTTAATTTTCTGTAGAAATTATTTCCAAAGAACGTCAGCGATACAAGTCCTTTCTCAAATAAAACTAGTTTATTCACTCTCAATATAACTTTGCAATACACTTAATTTCCACAATCACTTTCACTTAAACACACGCTATAATTCTCAACGAACGATTCACGCACTTTATTTACTACCTCGCTTGACTCAATTGTCTGTCTATATCTTCAATCACTCTGTCTGCTATCCAGTTGTTGCCGTCACTTTATTTGCTGGCTTATATACTATAAGAACGCGAGTCTAGCAAACGCTAGTACCTTCGACAGGTTCCTCGATCTTTCTAGATGCTCATTACGTGTTACCAGGGTCACGTGACTTCCGCTGTCGTAACAGTACTTATTTCTTATTTTTATATTTATTCCTTATTTATTATTATAAAAGTAACTAAAATTAAAAATATGGATCTTTTTAAGTTATTTAAGACTAGATTAGGTAAAATAAGTAACAATAATAATAATATAATTAAAATGGTTCACGAGTCACGCACACGAGCAGCTTGTGGGTAATATAATTCGATAGTGTAACGTGAGCTGCACGTTCCGAGTGATTTACAACTTATAATGGCGCAGATAGTAGTTAGACACTCTTCAAAGGGCAATAAAACAAGAACATTTAATTATAAATAGATGTACACTGTTATGAACTTAAAGCTACTTTGGATAAACGAATGTAGTTTCATGTTACAATTTGAAGTCATTATAGATAGAAAAATAGGGGTAATTTAGGTTTATTTCGATTTTTTTGGGTGGTTAGGAGGTCGGTCGCATTCACCCTCCCGTTTTGAGATAGGGTAGAAAAAATAACAAATAATCTATAAAGTTTTACTGAAAGAAAACGTTTGAAATGCATTTAGGAGGTTTTAGGGATTACAAAAAAAAAAGAAATTCGATATTTTTTAGACGAGGAAAAGTATTTTTAATTTTAACATGAAAATTACTTTGCCCACAAATACTCAATATATTCATGGACAAATCTTTGTTTAAAATACCTCACTAAAAATATGATTTTTTGTGTATGAAAGACTGCCAAATTTTGTGAAGATATACACACTATATTGAAAGTTAGAAGTATTAAATCTATAAAGACTTTAATCGAACACAAGAAGTCACGTGGTCAATCAAAATGACCAAGTCCATGTTGAGAGAGTTAATATAACCAACTCTCGAAGATACAGATGACAGTGATTTTTCAATTGGAACAGTGTTATCACAAATTTAACACAAGAAAAAACATGTGATTTCCTACCACAGCAAGGTAATGGATACTGCAGAAAAGAGGTATTGCACAACTTGGAAAGAGCTACTAAATGTTGTTTGAACCTTAAGTCATTTCCAGTATTAGCTGTATGGACGAAATTTTATACTCTGGAAATATCATATAGCATCGAAGTAGCTGGTATATTTTTGCAATCCAGAAGGTCAGATAGCAAGGTGGCTTCAAAAACTTTAGGAGTGAAAATTTAACATCATGCATTCTCCTGGACAGAACTATAGAAATGTTGTTGCATTATCCCAGAGACCTTTATTTCCGAGAAATGTAAACTTTGTAGAAACAGGGAAGCACAATATAATAAAAAAGATCAACTGAAAGTGCAACCAAGCAAAATTCAAGATTAGACATCCACAAGGGATATTAAAGAACTAATGTAGTCCAATGAAGCAAAAGATGTGAATATGAAGCTAATTATTCAGTGGATCAGAAATGATTCAGAATGACTTTTGTGGCAGACAGTGGCTCAAAATAGCTTAAATTAACCTTCCAACAACTGGACACTTGGGTGTTAAGAAGACAGTGGAGTGAAGAAGAGAATGCTTCTATTCATTTGGGTGCCATAAATCTGTAGATAATTGCTGTAAATAATGTGAACACAAAGGTCCATGAAAACACAAAATGACAACCACAAAAGTATTGTATTGGAGCACCTCTTGAGTGAGTTGGTATCAATGTGCCTGGTCCTATGGAGAATATATACATCATAGTGGTGATGGACTAGGATGTTTATAAAGAAGTTGTCTCAAAATTTGGTGTTCTCATAGAACTTAACTGAAATAAAGGATGAAACTTTGAATCAACCTTGTTTGTGGAGTCGTGTCAAATATTTGGAATAAAAAAGACCAGGAAAGCAACCCTTCCTTCATTTTCTAATGGAATGGTGGAAAGATATGACTTTACAATTTCAAATCAATTATCCATTTAAGTGGATGACATCAGAAAACATGGGATCAAAATCTTCCACTCATACAAGTAACACGTCAACATGACTGATGCTTAGGAAAGAACTCAGAGTGCCATTGGACCTTCTTTACTCACATTGTGAGGGTATTCACTCAGTAGAGTCTTACAGAGATTATACAACGAGACTAAGGAACACCCTCGGTGCCATTACATGGCCGTACACGAAAAAGACGCAAACCAGTTGGTGATAACTACATCAGTTAAAACCTACAAATTAAGTGTGTCAAAATTTATAATATATATTCTTTTTTGCCAATTTTCTAAATAAAAGCCTCATACATGTACTTCTTAATAGTATAAATATATACTGTGTTGTTTTGGGGCTTAGGATTCTTCTATAGTAGGTGTCTGTGACTTGTTAGCGATACATTCAACGATAAATGAACAGCACATTCTTCATTTGTTTTCAATATAATGTTGCGTCATCGAGATCACGTGACAATTCTCACGCTCTCTTGTTTCTAGAACTATCCCGTATCTTGGCGAATGGTCTAGTAATTACTAGAAATAGGGTACGCTGGTATATAAAAGAGGGGAATTTAATGTGTGTGTAGGTAGACAGTGAGTAATTGAACTGCAGTCACACGGTATTGTTGAAGTTAACGTTCGTTCGTTAC
>NW_013677697.1:8814-12289 GCF_000517525.1 Limulus polyphemus | reverse complement strand
GTATACATTATCAAAGTGGAGTCGACAAGTTACGTCTTAAACTATATACATTACCAAAACGGAGTCGACAAGTTACGTCTTAAACTGTATACATTATCAAACTGGAGTCGACAAGTTACGTCTTAAACTATATACATTACCGAACTGGAGTCGACAAGTTACGTCTTAAACTATATACATTACCAAAACGGAGTCGACAAGTTACGTCTTAAACTGTATACATTATCAAAGTGGAGTCGACAAGTTACGTCTTAAACTATATACATTACCGAACTGGAGTCGACAAGTTACGTCTTAAACTATATACATTATCAAAGTGGAGTCGACAAGTTACGTCTTAAACTATACACAAGGTAAGCACTACTAGGCATGGCTCTTGTCCTGAATATGGGAACGATACAGTATTACAATTCAAAGAAATATGGCGATTTTTTAAAAGTTATATGTTGCCCGGTAACGTGTTTCTTACTCTAATAAGTTCCCTCTACCACTGTTCCTATGGTAACCAATACAACATAGCCCTCAGCTATCTTTAACTACCTGACATATTATTTCTGTTATATCTCATAAAGAAACCGAACCAATCAGATTTGGAAATTGTTTCAACCTGACAATCTTAAAGATCTTGACGTTCCGTGTGTTCATTTGATAAATGTCCCCCGTCGTTCTATTTCTTTAAAGTTGATAGCCACAAGATGGCGTTTATACAAGAAATCCTTTATCTCAAATTCAGGACGCGCTTGTCTCGTTTTGACATATCGAGATGTACTGGGGCAAGACTTCCCACACAGACAAGATTTTATATCAAACACCGTGACCGTGACGTTCTTAAAAACACACACACACACACAAGAAACACATTTTTTTATTTTGTGTTACCAGAGTCTAAGAACAATAAATAGCTCGATTGTTCTATCACTCATGCACGTCAAATTCCAAATCTTTCTTTCTTTCATCGATATTCGAGGGCTATTCGAGGGCTATCAGCTCCAGTCGCCCCTGATTATGAAGTGATAAACTAGACTAGAGAAGGCAAGTTAGTCAACACCAACGACAGCCAACTCTTGAACCACTCTTTTACCAACGAATAGTTAGTGTGGATTGAGCGTCATGTTCGGCGATGGGTTTCGATCGCGCAACCCGCAGATTGCGAATGGTGCCCCACTCACCACTAGGCCAACTCTTGAACCACTCTTTTACCAACGAATAGTTAGTGGGGATTGAGCGTCACATTATAACGCTCCACGTCTGACAGAGCGATCATGTTCGGCGATGGGTTTCGATCGCGCAACCCGCAGATTGCGAATGGTGCCCCACTCACCACTAGGCCAGGTCGAAACTACAAATAATCCATCTCAACTTAAACCTACAATTTTGAACAATATTTTACTGCTTTAGGCGCGTGTAAAAACAATGGTAATACAAATCACATTGGAATACCCCGAGGTAAGACCCTCTACCTCTGAATTCGTAACAAAGCCATCAAAACAGAAACTAAAGCCAGTTTCTCCCTGACACAGACTTTATGTCGTTAAGTATATAACTTGGACTTTTTATTTTGTAATTTAACTTGAACAATTGACAATTAAATAGTGCTAGTTATAAAAATAACCCGCTTTATTTCCTTTTTTTTTTCATACAACGTCTTATACTTTGACACTGTATTTTTTATGTTATTAGAGTCCATCTAGTGTTACTTCGGTCTTATTCTACCTTACAAATATCTTGTAATAACAGTTACATTCAATAACATCACATTACCACGCTGATCCTTGGCTTGTGTCTTCTTTGGATAATTCTGTTACTTTGACACAAAATTTATGTAAAGTTTACATTAACTAGCTAGCTAGGGTCGTAGGAAAAAATCTTCAGCTTGGCATATAAATTAAACTAGATTTTTTTCAGAAGAAGGTGAAAGATCAAGGTCATGAGGAAAAGCAAAGGTCATTATCGTAATGTAGTGGGATTTAATGAGGTTGTTGTTACTATTTTAACGAATATTTGTTTGTTTGTAATTAAGCACAAAGCTACACAGTGGGCTATCTGTGCTCTGCCCATCACGAGTATCGAAACCCGGATTCTAGCGTTGTAAGTCTGCTGTGCCATTGGGGGAGGGGGGGCAATAATGAATAAGTTTAAAAGACAAAAGAGGACGCTATTTATGTAATAGTTCTTCTAGTCGGTATATTAATGTCATGAAGTGTAGTGTAATCGCAAACCGATTTTTAAGTAAATTTGTTTTGTTTTTCTTTTGAATTTCGCGCAAAGTTGCACGAGAGCTATCTGCGCTAGCCATCTCTAATTTAGCAGTGTAAAACTAGAGAGAAGGCAGCTAGTCATCACCACCCACCGCCAACTCTTGGGCTACTCTTTTACCACTGAATAGTGGGATTGACCGTCACATTATAACGCTCCCACGGCTGAAAGGGCGAGCATGTTTGGTGGGACGGGGATTCGAACCCTCGACCCTCAGATTGCCCAAATGTTGGTGACAAAGGTGGATTTCTGCACTCTTCGAAATGCGATGATAACTTATATGGTTAAAACAGCAGAGTTTCAGGTTCGAATCCCTTCTAGTTTCAGTTTCTACTTCTTTAGGGATTTACATCCTCGCGATATCCCCCAAAACCTTTCCCATTTCCCTGGTTAACCGACATAACCCTCCCGTCTGTCTGAGCTCGTTTTCTACATGTTACCAAAACGTTGATTCATTTCAAGTATGACCATTTGGAGTTTTTCTTTTTACGAAACCAGAAATTAACTTTCTAAAACTCTTCTCGTACAATCAGAGTATGCATCGTTCATATTGTTCTATTGTACCATACGTCTCAACTGATTGCTGCATCGATTGACGCATGCGCACCAACAAATATGGCACGTGACACGATGGGACTGACGCGATTGGAGGGACGAGAGACTATGCTCTGTCCGGTTCTAAATTCTTCCAGCAAGCAAATAAAAATTCAAATTTTTAGACGAGCAAAAGCGTTAAAACAGAGGCAAAATTAAATGTCGAAAAAAAAAAACATTTTAAAAGAAGTGACTGTTAAACCACCTGATAATAATAGGAAAGTCTAAAGTGAAAACAAAAATCGCTAGAGAAAAAAAGCCTTACTTTAGAAGTTTCGGCATTTTGAACTTATATACGTTTACTAAAAGTTTGGTGGTGGCAGTTCAAGTATATTGAATCTGTGTACAGTATGATCTATAATTTAAATAAATATATTTATATAAACATACACATATTATATTCTGTCGTCGTCCCACCCCCACCCCGCTGACTCAGCGGTACGAGGGCTTATAATGCTAAACATTAAGTTTCGATACTCTCGGTGGGCATAGCACAAACAGCCCATTGTGTAGGTTTATACGTACAAACATAATTTTTATATTGTTCATTCCCAAAACCCGTTTTCAGAAGTAATTTTGAGCTATAAATCTCAGCCTTCCAAATTATGAGTTAAAAGTTTGAAAA
>NW_013677697.1:0-7814 GCF_000517525.1 Limulus polyphemus | reverse complement strand
CAGAAACACTACTTGATTTTTAAGTTTGTTTGTTTCTCCGCAAAACTACGTTGTAGGATTATCTTCGCTTTATTCACCACAGGGTATCGGGTCCCGGATTTTAGCGTTGTAAGTCAGTACATTTGGCGCTGCTCCATTTGGCGGATCTCTGTTGTGTTGCGAATTGACATTTGAACTGACGTAGACGAGTACGTCACTCCATTTCAGCCTCGTCTCAAATAGCAGCTTCTATAACTGTTATCATCCAAAATTCAACCACCCCCTCAGCAGGGACCTAGTACTCCCCCCTTTTTTTTTCCTTGGGATTAAGCACCAATTTGTTCTGATTCTTTATGTTATTTTATATAACAAAATCGAAATTGTATTTTTTGTTTGGTTGTGTGTGAGATATTTGCGCTCTCGTCCACCACAGGGAATCGAACCCCGGATTTTAGCGGGGGTACAGGCTATAAATAAACTGTTATCCCGTATCACGTGCCCAAGTAAAGTTTGTTACAGCCATCTCTCTCTCTCTCTGTCTCCGTTATTATAGTTAAAATACACGAATATCAAACCTGGGTTAATATTTACAGCCTTTAGTTACATTTCGGTTCGTTTTTACAACCTTTGGCTTCTGTGATTGCTAAGTCATTGAGGGTTCTGCTTAAGAAAACGGTGTGTCTTAAATGGCAAGAATGAATGGAATCTGGAAGGTTTAAGATCATAGGAGAACCGAAAGTTATGGACTTGAGGATTATTTGTGTGTGGGGGGGATTGAATCATGTTAGTTTAGCCTATTGATATAAAATTATTATTGTTTCCAAAACAGAACTTAACTACAGATGGTCATGTTTACATTTTTTGGTGAAGATAACCCATAATTACTACTGTTGCCATAACAGAACTTAACTACAGATAGTTATGTTTACATTTTTTGGTGAAGATAACCCATAATTATTACTGTTGCCATAACAGAACTTAACTACTTACCATCCTCAAAAAAAATGTAAACATAACCATCTGTAGAAGTTCGTTAAATTCTGTTATGGCAACAGTAATAATTATGGGTTATCTTCACCAAAAATGTAAACATAACTATCTGTAGTTAAGTTCTGTTATGACAACGATAGTAATTATGGGTTATCTTCACCAAAAATGTAAACATAACCATCTCCCGCAAGTAACTGATAATTAGAATACAATAGACTCCTTCACATCTCCTGTAAACAAGAACGATCTATGTAGGCTGACTTTTTTATGAAACTTTTACTGCTTGTTTTTTTTAAATGTAGATTGGGTTTTTTATTTTTTTTTACTTGCGCGTGCATTTTATAACATCCTCTTTGATTAACGCAAGGTCAGAACTGAAGCACGATAGGTTGCATCAGATTTTCCCACCAGGTTCGCTGTTGTTTTTCTCCATCGTAGAGGCGGTGCCTTGTCCAAACCTAATCCTCTGATGTCTTACTACCAACATTGCATAATAAGCTGTTCAATCAAGTTTAAAGTTTCGTTTGGGACGTATACTTCCGCCCTGAACTTAAGTGTATGCTTCTCGACGTATTGGTCAGTACAAATACTGCATGGGCGGTCAGTGTCTCTAAGGTGGTCATTACTGTCTTCCAGCTTTATTGGTAGTTGAAGTCTGCCAGAAACTTCATCAGCTCCCAAGTTATAGACTATTAACAAATACCTGAGTCGGTTGATATAGAAGAGTTCACGAACTTGGCTGCATACTTGTACCTGAGGTATACATATATGAAGCGATTAGGTAAGCTAATTAAGTTGTCAGACCTGTCTCATCAGAGAACACGGAGCTCCATTGCACAATGTCAGACCTTATGTCATATCAGACTACAAGGAGCAGAGTCTGATTTAAGAGCTAGATCTGGCTGACAGTAGATCTCCGCCTTCCGTCATGACAACTTGGACGTCAAACCCAATAATCTAAGAACACGATTAAACCTCGTGAACTCACGGTTTAACTTTCAATGACTGGTGCTTTTTTTTTTTAGCGTAATATTAGGGTTTTACTTTTCAGTTTTCTCTGTATTCATCCACCTATATTTTTTCTTAAACTTTCTGTCTATCAATTTTATATCATGTTAACCTTTCTTCGCTAGAGTTTTTCTCACTGTTTGACGTTCAGCTAAGTTCTATAATACATTTGTGTTATTAAGTTCTACTGATTTTAATGCAGATTTGGAACAACAAAATCTATGTCGCATCTGGTTGTTAGCATCATAACTTCGTGTGTAACTTCGTTACTTCCGGTTCTTAGCATCATGACGTTTGTGGATAGCTTCGTCACATCTGATTATTAGCATCGTAACGTTTGTGTATAGCTTCGTCATATCTGGTTCTTAGCATCGTAACGTTTGTATATAGCTTCGTCACATCTGGTTCTTGGCAACGTAACGTTTGTATATAGCTTCGTCACATCTAGTTCTTAGCATCATAACGCTTGTGTATAGCTTCGTCACATCTGGTTATTAGCATCGTAACATTTGTATATAGCTTCGTCACATCTAGTTCTTAGCATCATAACGCTTGTGTATAGCTTCGTTACATCTGGTTCTTAGCATCATAACGCTTGTAGATAGCTTCGTCACATTTGGATATTAGTATTATAACCTTTGTATATAGCTTCGTCACATCTGGTTATTAGCATTATAACCTTTATATATAGCTTCATCACAACTGGTTCTTAAGCTCATGATCTTTGTATATACAGTATCACAACTGGTTCTTAAGCTCTTTGTATACCTACGTCAATATCTGGCTCTTAGCATCAATGAAAATGCCTAAAGTAGTTTCCTATTCAAAACACATTTACATCATTCATAAAGAAAGCAGCCATGTTTCATGAATAGATACTATACGAAATGAAAACCAGTGAACATTTTACAACATTAAAACTGTACTGTATCCGACAGGTGAAAGTATAACAGAAAGTATAGGAACGCTTTGGGCAACATCATCCTTGGAATTCCTGCGGAAAGAAATTCTTTTCTTTTTTTTTTTTGGTAGGTTATTTTCTCTCTTTTATTACGTCAAAACTTCTGAAGTAGAAAAACCGAAAGTTACCGCCCCCCTTCTACAATAAAGCGTGTCATGTAAAAATCTTGCCAGTCTGAGTAGTTCTCTCACGTTTTCTTCTTAATGAAGCATTAAAAAAATGGCGGATCCGTTGTTTCTATAGAGAAGAGTTTGTCGGCTCGTAGGTACCACGGGTTTAGAGCCTATTAGGGAAAAGCGTTAAAATGTTAACTGCGCAATCGTAGTAGAACATGGTGTTTCACTAGTATTGTTTATATCCACAACTGATCGTGATTGTACCGCCACAAAACCGTGCGTGACACAAGAGGTTATAAAATAATATTTCCACGTTAACATTAATTCTCCTTATTGTAACTACCACACCAGCCAAAGCAGCGGTAAAGATAGACGACTAAGATTATATTATCATGAGAGTTGCTTTCCATACAAAACGTACAGAAAAAAAAAAAACGCGATTCCGTCGATCTGTAGTAAGATACGAAATATTTAACAGATATTTTGTTGCATACGGAGCTATCTTCAGATATTAGAATACGTTGTAAATAGTAATCTGTCTATCTGTAAAACACGTACGGCAGAATAAGCTGGGTAACTTTCATTTTGTATCACAGTTCCTGTAAAACTAAGATAGAAATATAGGCGGTATCTTTTGATAGTGTTCGTAACAACTGCTAACAAAGGTATTGTTCATATTAATTGGTAATAAGAAACGTGTCGAAAACTTGAAATAAAAACAAAGTTCATATATGGCTGGTAAAATGAAACCTTTTGTACAGAATGACTGGTAAAAAGAAACATCTTGATAATAATGACTGGTAAAGAGGAACATGTCGAAAACTTGAAATAAAAACAAAGTTCATAATGGCTGGTAAAATAAAACCTTTTGTCCAAAATGACTGGTAATAAGAAACATCTTGTTCATAATGACTGGTAATAAGAAACATCTTATTAATAACGACTGGTAAAAAGAAACATCTTGTTCATAATGACTGGTAATAAGAAACATCTTGATAATAATTGCTGGTAATAAGAAACATCTTATTAATAACGACTGGTAAAAAGAAACATCTTGATCACAATAGCTGGTAAAAAAACATCTTGTTCATAATGGCTGGTAATAAAAAATATCTTATTCATAATAGCTGGTAAAAAGAAACATCTTGTTCATAACGACTGGTAAAAAACATCTTCATAATGGCTGGTAATAAGAAACGTCTTGATAATAATTGCTGGTAAAAAGAAACATCTTGTTCATAACGACTGGTAAAAAGAAACATCTTGATCACAATAGCTGGTAAAAAGTAACTGTTTGTTCATAATGGCTGGTAATAAAAAACATCTTATTCATAATGGTTGGTAAAAAGAAACATATTGTTCATAATGGCTGATAATAAGAAACATCTTGATCACAATAGCTGGTAAAAAACATCTTGTTCATAATGACTGGTAATAAGAAACATCTTGATCACAATAGCTGGTAAAACAAACATCTTGTTTATAATGGCTGGTAAAAAGTAACTGTTTGTTTATAATGGCTGGTAAAAAGAAACATATTGTTCATAATGGCTGGTAAAAAGAAACATATTGTTTATAATGGCTGGTAAAAAGTAACTGTTTGTTTATAATGGCTGGTAAAAAGTAACTGTTTGTTTATAATGTCTGGTAAAAAGTAACAACATGTTCATAATGTCTGGTAAAAAGTAACAACATGTTTATAATGGCTGGTAAAAAGAAACATATTGTTCATAATGGCTGGTAAAAAGTAACATTGTTCATAATGGCTGGTAAAAAGTAACATATTGTTCATAATGGCTGGTAAAAGTAACAACATGTTCATAATGGCTGATAAAAAGAAACATATTGTTCATAATGGCTGGTAAAAAGTGATCATGATAATCGACTTGTTTTTAACAATGAAAGTTAACCCTCAAGTTACTGACTCTTTTTTTATGCCATTCGCTATACGTGAGGAGTCCACATACTGCATAATATTGAGTTATTTTATGTTGTTGTTTTTATTGACAAACCTCTTTGTAAAAGATTGACTAACAACTTGGTAAACTTATTTCTTGTGACCAGTGAACTAAATACAACAATAGTGGTATCGTTGTTTATAAATGTTTAACCGGATATGCTGAAGTAACAGAAAAATGGCCGACACGGAGGAGGAAGAGGTTTTTGCGATATGTCTGTAACTATAGCTACCAGACAAATCCAGTTCCTTTGAAATTGACTTCCATATATATATATATATTAGTTCGTTACGGCTTGTTTATTCTATGATACTACTTCAACTGCGTGCGCTAAAGTTAACCTCTGACTGATCAGTCGACAAGTTGTCACGCGAAGAATCGCCAGAAAAAAATATTCAATTCTTTTTTTTTCTTTCTCTCTCTCTTCGCATCGCTTCACATAATCGCTTGTCGCATCTCGTCCGGTGTGAGCAAGAGACCTTGAAATTCCATCATTGCTACGGTCTCTCTTTAGTATCACAGTCTCATAGTTTGAGAAGTTTCGGACGAAAGTAATGTAACAAATCTGTGCGTTACACTTCCAATACATAATCAGAAGTTGTTTCTGTGCCCGAACTGCCGTACTAATACTTTATCTTTGTTTTCGTTAACTGGGATTTTTCCCGGGGGTATTGTTAAACTGATGTAGGCACTATTCATGGACAAGCTGTTGTCGGAACTTACTTACCTATGAGATTTTTGCCATCGACGGTTGGTAATCAAGCTTTAAGAGTTTACGGCCATGTAGGGCCCGTTCTTCCCGTGCTCCGTCGCCGCTTTCCATCTGCTCCAGGCGTCCACTAACCGCATCACAGCGCCCCCGGGAAACATAATTAATTCTCTCAATAGCCGAAGCTTGAATCACAAATATACAGAGGATTAAAAGTGACACTCCCCGGAGGAAAATAGTACGTTATGTTACAGTTCGTAGATTTAGGCTAAAGTAAATATCAAACACAAGAAAGCGATGATATTCAAGAAAACACAAATAAATTTAACATGCTTTATATCCCACATGATTTATGAACATTAATTTATTTTCAGAACGACATAATAACGTTTCCTGTCCGTATCTATAATGACACTTGTAAATTTAGAACACTTCATTTCGATGGCCAACACGGGTGGGTGGGTGGGATAGGGTGAGGGGTAAATATTTATTATTTTTGTGACGAACGTAATTGACTTTATAACTATAATAATAACTGTAATAACCATTACTAGATTTGGAAATACGATAGTAATACGTAACCATTTGCGTTTTGTAATTTAATCTTTTAGTTACCAAAATGGGCGCAATCGTCACACACTGTTTTTCGCATTAAATCACCTTTTTATTAAGAGCCACATGTATGGTTTAATCGGGCACCTAATAACAATTAACTAATTAGTGATTAATTTAATTTGACTCATGACGTTAATTGTTCCTCATATGCTATTTAATCCGATCAACAAAGAAACCTGTGTGTGACGTGTAAGTTTGCATACATCGCTGTGAAATGAATGTAGCTATGAAGAATCGTCTATTTCAAACACGTGTCATTTAGTGAGAGCTAGGTGAAGATTATCAGCGTGAACTTTTACCGTTGGTGAGTGTTTTTCATTACATCCTCATCCAAAACTTTAGCCTTCAAAGCGTATAATATAGTTTGATCCTCATCTTACCGGCTTGATTTCACGCTGTTCACTAAAGCGGCATTATTTTCAGTTAACTTTAGGTTTTTTTTTTGCCTGTTACAACACTCATTGTAAAGAACCGATCAAAACATTAGGAAATCATTCATTTTCTATGTAAAATATATAGAGGGCTCCAGCAGTAATTAGCGAGATTAATTGCAACATTGAACAGTATTTTTTGGTTGCTCCTACCCCCCCCCCCTCACGCACACTCAGTGATTCAATGGTAAGCTTCGTGGTTTATAACTCTAGAATTCACGGTTCGATCCCCGCGGCGCCCACAGCCTTTATTAGAGACATCGCAATCATCAAAGTCATGAATTCACGAGTAGGTCCGTGCATAGATAATTTAGGAAAACGTGCTTAATATCCCGATCGGTAACTGTGTAGGTTAACGTGTTTTCCGTGCGTTTCTATAGCGTAGTTATGTGTTCAAATGAAATTATTTATGCGATGGCCTTCCACCAGTCCGTGCAAGTCCTTTTGTGTGTGTGTGTGGTGGTGGGGGGAGGGGGTTCTTAGGTAGCCCGAGTAAAACTATTTTCAAGCCGTCCCTTCGGCTGTTACGAGCCCGTAATAAAAATCATCTCTCTGGGAATATCCACTAGATTTCTGGTTGGCGCGTTCTCCATACCACTTGCTATACACCAATACCCACTAAAAAATATATATCTCTACATTACCGAAATTCGCGTTGCTAAGGAAAGTGAGGAAAAGATCTTCGCATCCGCCTGACCGGAACTGCCTAGAACATCTAAAGTGTTTGTAACTTGGTTACTGTGATGCATTGTTAGATATCCTGTGCTTCACCTTAGAGACAACTACACGCAGTAACCGAAATTGGCACATCCGTCGTGACGTGAGCCAGTTACCTTGGTGATAACATGTTTAGAGGCGTAGAAGCAAATCGCTAGTGACTGTCGCTTTCGTCTGCGTGTTGCTCACTCAGACCATCCTGCAAAGTGTACGAAGTTTACAAAAATTTATCATGAATTTATTTCGTATTCGTCAGATCAGGCTTTTGTGATCGATCATTAATAAAATACCGCGTCCTTACAACGTTCTGATCCCCCTATACTTTAAAAT
>NW_013677696.1:11336-12679 GCF_000517525.1 Limulus polyphemus | reverse complement strand
AGTTAATTAACACGACTGCATACTAAACTCAACAGTGGGTCATAGAACGATACTAGCAATTGGGTCCTATTTAATCCAGTCGGAATTATGGAAACACATGTAGATATGTTGTAAATAGATGAGTTAATTAACACGACTGCATACTAAACTCAACAGTGGGTCATAGAACGATACTAGCAATTGGGTCCTATTTAATCCAGTCGGAATTATGGAAACACATGTAGATATGTTGTAAATAGATGAGTTAATTAACACGACTGCAGACTAAACTCAACAGTGAGTCGTAGAACGATACTAGCAATTGGGTCCTATTTAATCCAGTCGGAATTATGGAAACACATGTAGATATGTTGTAAATTGATGAGTTAATTAACACATTGGCTGCTGACTAAACTTAACAGTGGGTCACAGAACTATACTAGTTATTAGGACCTATTTGATCCAGTCGGACTTATGGAAACACACGTAGATATGTTGTAAATAGATGAGTTAATTAACACATTGGCTGCTGACTTAAGACATCAGTGTGTCATAGAACTATACTAGCTATTGGGTCCTATTTAATTCACTCGTACTTAAGGAAACACATGTAGATATGTTGTAAATAGATGAGTTATTTAACACACTGGCTGCAGACTAAAGTAAACAGTGGGTCATAGTACGAAATTAGTTATTGGGGCCTATTTAATCCAGTCGGATATATGGAAACACATGTAGATATGTTGTAAATAGATAAGTTAATTAACACATTGACTGAAGACTAAAGTCAACAGTGAGTCGTAGAACGATACTAGCAATTGGGTCCTATTTAATCCAGTCGGACTTAAGGAAACCCATGTAGATCTTTTGTAAATATATGAGTTAATTAACACATTGCCTGCAGATTAAAGTCAACAGTGGGTCATAGAACGTTACTAGTTATTGGGACCTATTTAATGCACTTGGACTTAAAAAATACATGTAGACATGTTGTAAATATATGAGTTAATTAACACATTGGCTGCAGAATAAAGTCAACAGTGGGTCAAAGAACGATACTAGTTATTGTTTCCTATTTAATCCACTCGGACTTAAGGAAACACATGTAGATATGTTGTAAATATATGAGTTATTCAACACATTGGTTGCACCATAAAGTCAACAGTGGGTCTTAGAACGATACTAGTTATTGTTTCCTATTTATTTCACTCGGACCTAAGGAAACACATGTCTTAAGTCCGAGTGGATTAAATAGGACCCAATAGCTAGTATCGTTCTATGACCCACTGATGACTTTATTCTGCAGCCAATGTGTTAATTAACTCATCCATTTACAACATATCGGAAACACATGTAGATATGTT
>NW_013677696.1:3145-10847 GCF_000517525.1 Limulus polyphemus | reverse complement strand
TAAAGTCAACAGTGGGTCATAGAACGATACTAGTTATTGTTTCCTATTTAATCCACTCGGACTTAAGGAAACACATGTAGAAATGTTGTAAATTGATGAGTTAATTAACACATTGGCTGCAGAATAAAGTCATCAGTGGGTCATAGAACGATACTAGTTATTGGGTCCTATTTAATCCACTCGGACTTAAAAAAACACATGTAGATATGTTATAAATAGATGAGTTATTTAACACACTGGCTGCAGACTAAAGTCAACAGTGGGTCATAGAACGATACTAGTTATTGGGGCCTATTTAATCCATTCGGACTTAAAAAACACATGTAGATATGTTGTAAATAGATGAGTTAATTAACACATTGACTGCAGACTAAAATCAACAGTGGGTCATAGAACAATACTAGTTATTAGGTCCTATTTAATCCACTCGGACTTAAAAAACACATGTATATATGTTGTAAATAGATGAGTTAATTAAAACGATTGCAGACTAAATTCAACAGTGGGTCATAGAACGATACTAGCTATTTGGACCTATTTAATCCACTCGGACTTAAAAAAACACATGTAGATATGTTGTAAATAGATGAGTTATTTAACACACTGGCTGCAGACTAAAGTCAACAGTGGGTCATAGAACGATACAAGTTATTGGGGCCTATTTAATCCATTCGGACTTAAAAAACACATGTTGATATGTTGTAAATAGATGAGTTAATTAACACATTGACTGCAGACTAAAGTCTACAGTGGGTCATAGAACAATACTAGTTATTGGGTTCTATTTATTCCACTATGACTTAAAAAACACATGTAGATATGTTGTAAATAGATGAGTTAATTAACAGATTGACTGCAGACTAAAGCCAACAGTGAGTCGTAGAACGATACTAGAAATTGCGTCCTATTTAATCCAGTCGGAATTATGGAAACACATGTAGATATGTTGTAAATAGATGAGTTAATTAACACATTGACTGCAGAATAAAGTCAACATTGGGTCATAGAAGGATACTAGTTATTTTTTTCCTATTTAATCCACTCGGACTTAAGGAAACACATGTAGATTTGTTGTAAATAGATGAGTTATTTAACACACTGGCTGCAGACTAAAGTCAACAGTGGGTCATAGAACGATACTAGTTATTGGGTTCTATTTAATCCACTATGACTTAAAAAACACATGTAGATATGTTGTAAATAGATGAGTGAATTAAAATTATGGCTTCAGAAAAAGTAAACAGTGGGTCATAGAACAATATTAGTTTTTGGGTCCTATTTAATCCACTCGGTCTTAAAAAACACATGTAGATATGTTGTAAATAGATGAGTTAATTAACACATTGACTGAAGACTAAAGTCAACAGTTGGTCATAGAACAATACTAGTTATTGGGTCCTATTTAATCCACTCGGACTTAAAAAACACATGTAGATATGTTGTAAATAGATGAGTTAATTAACACATTGACTGCAGACTAAAGTCAAAAGTGAGACGTAGAACGATACTAGCAATTGGGTCCTATATAATCCAGTCAGATTTATGGAAACACATGTAGATATGTTGTAAATAGAAGAGTTAATTAACACATTGGCTGCTAATCAAAGTTAACAGTGGGTCACAGAACGATACTAGTTATTAGGACCTATTTGATCCAGTCGGACTTAAGGAAACACAAGTAGATTTGTTGTAAATAGATGAGTTAATTAACACATTGGTTGCTGACTTAAGTCATCAGTGGGTCATAGAACTATACCAGCTATTGGGTCCTATTTAATCCTATTTAATGTTGTAAATATATGAGTTAATTAACATTTTGGCTGCAGACTAAAGTCAACAGTGGGTCATAGAACGATACTAGTTATTATGTCCTATTTAATCCAAAGGGACTTAAAAACACATGTAGATATGTTGTAAATAGATGAGTTAATTAACACATTGGCTGCAAAATAAAGTCAACCTTGGGTCAAAGAAGGATACTTGTTATTTTTTCCTATTTAATCCAGTCGGACTTAAGGAAACACATGTAGATATGTTGTAAATAGATGAGTTAATTAACACATAGGCTGCTGACTAAAGTTAACAGTGGGTTACAGAACGATACTAGTTATTAGGACCTATTTGATCCAGTCGGACTTAACGAAACACATGTAGATTTGTTGTAAATAGATGAGTTAATTAACACATTGGCTGCTGACTTAAGCCATCAGTGGGTCATAGAACTATACTAGCTATTGGGTCCTATTTAATCCACACGTACTTAAGAAAACACATGTAGATATGTTGTAAATATATGAGTTAATTAACATTTTGGCTGCAGAAAAAGTCAACAGTTGGTCATAGAACGATACTAGTTATTGGATCCTATTTAATCCACTCGGACTTAAAAGACACATGTAGATATGTTGTAAATATATGAGTTAATTAACATTTTGGCTGCAGAAAAAGTAAACAGTTGGTCATAGAACGATACTAGTTATTGGGTCCTATTTAATCCACTCGGACTTAAAAGACACATGTAGATATGATGAAAATAGATGAGTTAATTAACACGACTGCAGACTAATGTCAACAGTGGGTCATGGAACGATACTAGCTATATATAATCCACTCGGACTTAAAAAAACACATGTAGATATGTTGTAAATAGATGAGTTATTTAACACACTGCCTGCAGACTAAAGTCAACAGTGGGTCGTAGAACGATACTAGTTATTGGGGCCTATTTAATCCATTCGGACTTAAAAAACACATGTTGATATGTTGTAAATAGATGAGTTAATTAACACATTGACTGCAGACTAAAGTCTACAGTGGGTCATAGAACAATACTAGTTATTGGGTTCTATTTAATCCACTCTGACTTAAAAAACACATATAGATATGTTGTAAATAGATGAGATAATTAACACATTGACTGCAGACTAAAATCAACAGTGAGTCGTAGAACGATACTAGCAATTGGGTCCTATTTAATCCAGTCGGAATTTTGGAAACCAATGTAGATATGTTGTAAATAGATGAGTTAATTAACACATTGGCTGCTGACTAAAGTTATCATTGGGTCATAAAACTATACTAGCTATTGGGTCCTATTTAATCCACTCGTACTTAAGGAAACACATGTAGATATGTTGTGAATAGATGAATTAATTAACACATTGGCTGCAGACTAAAGTCAACAGTGGATCATAGAACAATACTAGTTATTGGGTCTTTTTTAATCCACTCGGACTTAAAAAACACATTTAGATATGTTGTAAATTGATGAGATAATTAACACACGGACTGCAGACTAAAGTCAACAGTGAGTCGTAGAACGATACTAGCAATTGGGTCCTATTTAATCCTGTCGGACTTAAGGAAACACACGTAGATATGTTGTAAATAGATGAATTATTTAACATATTGGCTGCAGACTAAAGTCAACAGTGGGTCATAGAACGTTACTAGTTATTGGGACCTATTTAATCCACACGGACTTAAAAAACACATGTAGATATATTGTAAATAGATGAGTTAATTAACACATTGACAAAAGAATAAAGCCAACATTGGGTCATAGAACGATACTAGTTATTGTTTCCTATTTAAACGACTCGGACTTAAGGAAACGCATGTAGATTTATTGTAAATAGATGAGTTAATTAACACATTGACTGCAGACTAAAGTCAACAGTGGGTCATAGAAAAATACTAGTTACTGGGTCTTATTTAATCCACTCGGACTTAAAAAACACATGTAGATATGTTGTAAATATATGAGTTAATTAACACATTGGCTACACAATGAAGTCAACAGTGGGTCATAGAACGATACTAGTTCTTGTTTACTATTTAATCCACTCGGACTTAAGGAAACACATGTAGATATGTTGTAAATATATGAGTTAGTTAACACATTGGCTCCTGAATAAAGTCAAGTGAGGGTCATAGAACGATACTAGTTAATCGGTCCTAATTAATCCACTCGGACTTAAAAAACACACGTAGATATGTTGTAAATATATGAGTTAATTAACACATTGACTGCAGACTGAAGTCAAGAGAGGGTCATAGAACGATACTAGCTATTGGGTCCTATTTAATCCACTTGGACTTAAGGAAACACATGTAGATATGTTGTAAACATATGAGTTAATTAACACATTGACTGCAGACTGAAGTCAAGAGAGGGTCATAGAACGATACTAGCTATTTGGTCCTATTTAATCCACTTGGACTTAAGGAAACACATGTAGATATGTTGTAAATATATGAGTTAATTAACACATTGACTGCAAACTGAAGTCAAGAGAGGGTCATAGAACGATACTAGCTATTGGGTCCTATTTAGTCCACTTGGACTTAAGGAAACACATGTAGATATGTTGTAAATATATGAGTTAATTAACACATTGACTGTAGACTGAAGACAAAAGTGGGTCAAGGAACGATGTTAGCTATTGGGTCCTATTTAATCCAGTCGGACTTAAGGAAACACATGTAGATATGTTGTAAATATACCAGTTAATTAACACATTGACTGCAGACTGAAGTAAAGAGAGGGTCATAGAACGATACTAGCTATTGGGTCCTTTTAATCCACTTGGACTTAAGGAAACACATGTAGATATGTTGTAAATATATGAGTTAATTAACACATTGGCTGCTGACTAAAGTCAACAGTGGGTTATAGAAAGATACTAGTTATTGGGTTCTATTTAATCCACTCGGACTTAAGGAAACACATGTAGATATGTTGTAAATATATGAGTTAGTTAACACATTGGCTCATGAATAAAGTCAAGTGAGGGTCATAGAACGATACTAGCTAATCGGTCCTATTTAATCCACTCGAACTTAAAAAACACACGTAGATATATTGTAAATATATGAGTTAATTAACACATTG
This sequence comes from Limulus polyphemus, assembly GCF_000517525.1. Classification (NCBI taxonomy): domain Eukaryota; kingdom Metazoa; phylum Arthropoda; class Merostomata; order Xiphosura; family Limulidae; genus Limulus; species Limulus polyphemus. Next base: position 5,953 of record NW_013677696.1, on the reverse strand, counting down.
ACTGCAAACTGAAGTAAAGAGAGGGTCATAGCTATTGGGTCCTATTTAATCCACTTGGAGTTAAGGAAACACATGTAGATATGTTGTAAATATATGAGTTAATTAACACATTGGCTGCTGACTAAAGTCAACAGTGGATAATAGAAAGATACTAGTTATTGGGTTCTATTTAATCCACTCGGACTTAAGGAAACACATGTAGATATGTTGTAAATATATGAGTTAGTTAACACATTGGCTCCTGAATAAAGTCAAGTGAGGGTCATAGAACGATACTAGTTAATCGGTCCTAATTAATCCACTCGGACTTAAAAAACACACGTAGATATGTTGTAAATATATGAGTTAATTAACACATTGACTGCAGACTGAAGTCAAGAGAGGGTCATAGAACGATACTAGCTATTGGGTCCTATTTAATCCACTTGGACTTAAGGAAACACATGTAGATATGTTGTAAACATATGAGTTAATTAACACATTGACTGCAGACTGAAGTCAAGTGAGGGTGATAGAACGATACTAGCTAATCGGTCCTATTTAATCCACTCGGACTTAAAAAACACACGTAGATATGTTGTAAACATATGAGTTAATTAACACATTGACTGCAGACTGAAGTCAAGAGAGGGTCATAGAACGATACTAGCTATTTGGTCCTATTTAGTCCACTTGGACTTAAGGAAACACATGTAGATATGTTGTAAATATATGAGTTAATTAACACATTGGCTGCTGACTATAGTCAAGTGAAGGTTATAGAACCAATAGCTAGTATCAACTCATATATTTACAACATATCTACATGTGTTTCCTTAAGTCCGAGTGGATTAAATAGGACCAATTAACATTTTGGCTGAAGACTAAAGTCAACATTGGGACATAGAACGAAACCAGCTATTGGGTCCAATATAATCCACTCGGACTTAAGGAAACACATGTAGATATGTTGTAAATATATAAGTTAATTAACATTTTGGCTGCAGAAAAAGTCAACAGTGGGTCATAGAACCATACTAGTTATTGGGTCCTATTTAATCCACTCGGACTTAAAAAACACATGTAGATATGTTGTAAATAGATGAGTTAATTAACACATTGACTGCAGACAAAAGTCAACAGTGGGTCATAGAACAATACTAGTTATTGGGTATTTTTTAATCCACTCGGACTTAAAAAACACATTTAGATATGTTGTAAATTGATGAGATAATTAACACACTGACTGCAGACTAAAGTCAACAGTGAGTCGTAGAACGATACTAGCAATTGGGTCCTATTTAATCCTGTCGGACTTAAGGAAACACACGTAGATATGTTGTAAATAGATGAATTAATTAACATATTGGCTGCAGACTAAAGTCAACAGTGGGTCATAGAACGTTACTAGTTATTGGGACCTATTTAATGCACTCGGACTTAAAAAACACATGTAGATATGTTGTAAATATATGAGTTAATTAACACATTGGCTACAGAATTAAGGCAACAGTGGGTCATAGAACGATACTAGTTTTTGTTTCCTATTTAATCCACACGGACTTAAAAAAACACATGTAGATATATTGTAAATAGATGAGTTAATTAACACATTGACAAAAGAATAAAGCCAACAGTGGGTCATAGAACGATTTTAGTTATTGTTTCCTATTTAAACCACTCGGACTTAAGGAAACGCATGTAGATTTATTGTAAATAGATGAGTTAATTAACACATTGACTGCAGACTAAAGTCAACAGTGGGTCATAGAAAAATACTAGTTACTGGGTCTTATTTAATCCACTCGGACTTAAAAAACACATGTAGATATGTTGTAAATATATCAGTTAATTAACACATTGGCTTCACAATGATGTCAACAGTGGGTCATAGAACGATACTAGTTCTTGTTTACTATTTAATCCACTCAGACTTAAGGAAACACATGTAGATATGTTGTAAATAGATGAGTTAATTAACACATTGGCTGCTGACTAAAGTTAACAGTGGGTCATAGAACTATACTAGCTATTGGGTCCTATTTAATCCACTCGTAGTTAAGCAAACACATGTAGATATGTTGTAAATAGATGAGTTAATTAACACATTGGCTGCTGACTAAAGTCAACAGTGGATAATAGAAAGATACCAGCTCTTGGGTCCTATTTAATCCAGTCGAACTTAAGGAAACCCATGTAGATCTTTTATAAATTATTGAGTTAATTAACACATTGGCTACAGAATTAAGTCAACAGTGGGTCATAGAACGATACTAGTTTTTGTTTCCTATTTAATCCACACGGACTTAAAAAAACCATGTAGATATATTGTAAATAGATGAGTTAATTAACACATTGACAAAAGAATAAAGCCAACAGTGTGTCATAGAACGATTTTAGTTATTGTTTCCTATTTAAACCTCTCGGACTTAAGGAAACGCATGTAGATTTATTGTAAATAGATGAGTTAATTAACACATTGACTGCAGACTAAAGTCAACAGTGGGTCATAGAAAAATACTAGTTACTGGGTCTTATTTAATCCACTCGGACTTAAAAAACACATGTAGATATGTTGTAAATATATGAATTAACTAACACATTGACTGCAGACTAAAGTCAACAGTGGGTCATAGAAAAATACTAGTTACTGGGTCTTATTTAATCCACTCGGACTTAAAAAACACATGTAGATATGTTGTAAATATATGAGTTAACTAACACATTGGCCAAGAATAGAGTCAAAAGTGGGTCATAGAATGATACTAGTTATTGTTTCCTGTTTAATCCACTCGGACTTAATGAAACACATGTAGATATGTTGTAAAT
>NW_013677696.1:0-2249 GCF_000517525.1 Limulus polyphemus | reverse complement strand
TGGGTCATAGAACGATACTAGCTATAGGGTTTATTTAATCCACTCGGACTTAAGGAAACACAAGTAGATATGTTGTAAATGGATGAGTTAATTAACACATTGGCTGCAGAAAAAAGTAATCAGTGGGTCATAGAACGATACTAGCTATAGGGTTTATTTAATCCACTCGGACTTAAGGAAACACATGTAGATATGTTGTAAATATATGAGTTAATTAACACATTGGCTTCAGAATGAAGTCAACAGTGGGTCATAGAACGATACAAGTTTTTGTTTTCTATTTAATCCACTCGGACTTATAGAAACACATGTAGATATGTTGTAAATGGATGCGTTAATTAACACATTGGCTGCAGACTAAAGTCAACAGTGGGTCATAGAATGATTCTAGCTATTTGGACCTATTTAATCCACTCGGACTTAAAAAACACATGTAGATATGTTGTAAATGGATGCGTTAATTAACACATTGGCTGCAGACTAAAGTCAACAGTGGGTCATAGAACGATTCTAGCTATTTGGACCTATTTAATCCACTCGGACTTAAAAAACACATGTAGATATATTGTAAATAGATGAGTTATTTAACACACTGGCTGCAGACTAAAGTCAACAGTGGGTCATAGAACGATACTAGCTATTTGGACCTATTTAATCCACTCGGACTTAAAATAACACATGTAGATATGTTGTAAATAGATGAGTTATTCAACACACTGGCTGCAGACTAAAGTCAACAGTGGGTCATAGAACGATACTAGTTATTGGGGCCTATTTAATCCATTTGGACTTAAAAACACATGTTGATATGATGTAAATAGATGAGTTAACTAACACATTGACTGCAGACTAAAGTCTACATTGGGTCATAGAACAATACTAGTTATTGGGTTCTGTTTAATCCATTCTGACTTAAAAAACACATGTAGATATGTTGTAAATAGATAAGCTAATTAACACATTGAATGCAGACTAAAGTCAACAGTGAGTCGTAGAACGATACTAGCAATTGGGTCCTATTTAATCCAGTCGGAATCATGGAAACACATGTAGATATGTTGTAAATAGATGAGTTTATTAATAGCTATTTGGACCTATTTAATCCACTCGGACTTAAAAAAACACATGTCGATATATAGTAAATAGATGAGATATTCAACACACTGGCTGCAGACTAAAGTCAACAGTGGGTCATAGAACGATACTAGTTATTGGGGCCTATTTAATCCATTCGGACTTAAAAACACATGTTAATATGATGTAAATAGATGAGTTAATTAACACATTGACTGCAGACTAAAGTCTACAGTGGGTCATAGAACAATACTAGTTATTGGGTTCTTTTAATCCACTCTGACTTAAAAACACATGTAGATATGATGTAAATAGATGAGTTAATTAACACATTGACTGCATACTAAAGTCTACAGTGGGTCATAGAACAATACTAGTTATTGGGTTCTGTTTAATCCACTCTGACTTAAAAAACACATGTAGATATGTTGTAATTAGATAAGCTAATTAACATATTGACTGCAGACTAAAGTCATCAGTGGGTCATAGAACGATACTACTTATTAGAACCTATTTGATCCAGTCGGACTTAAGGAAACACTCGTAGACATGTTGTAAATAGAGAAGATAAATAAAATACTGGCTGCCGACTAAAGTCAACAGTGGGTCATAGAACGATACTAGCTATTGGGTCCTATTTAATCCAGTCGGACTTAAGGAAACCCATGCAGATATTTTGTAAATATATGAGTTAATTAACACATTGCCTGCAGACTAAAGTCAACAGTGGGTCATAGAACGTTACTTGTTATTGGGACCTATTTAATGCACTCGGACTTAAAAAACACATGTAGATTTGTTGTAAATAGATGAGTTAATTAACACATTGGCTGCACAATAAAAACAACAGTGGTTCATAGAACGATACTTTTAATTGTTTCCTATTTGATCCAGTCGGACTTAAGGAAACACATGTAGATTTGTTGTAAATAGATGAATTAATTAACACGACTGTAGACTAAAGTCAACTGTGGGTTATAGAACGATACTAGTTATTGGGTCCTATTTAATCCACTCGGAAATAAAAAACACATGTAGATATGTTGTAAATAGATGAGTTAATTAACACATTGACTACAGAATGAAGTAAACAGTGGGTCATAGAACGATACTAGTTATTGTTTCCTGTTTAATCCTCTCGGACTTAATGAAACACATGTAGATATGTTGTAAAT
>NW_013677695.1:9974-12384 GCF_000517525.1 Limulus polyphemus | reverse complement strand
AGTTGTGTTCCTATAATTGTTACACTTTTGAACAGTTGTGTTCCTATAATTGTTACACTTTTGAACAGTTGTGTTCCTATAATTGTTACACTTTTTAACAGTTGTGTTCCTATAATTGTTACACTTTTTAAAAGTTGTGTTCCTATAATTGTTACACTTTTGAACAGTTGTGTTCCTATAATTGTTACACTTTTGAACAGTTGTGTTCCTATAATTGTTACACTTTTTAATAGTTGTGTTCCTATAATTGTTATACAGGACAAGTTATTTTTTTTCACCAAGAGAATCTGAGGAAGAATTATTTAAAATATACATCTTTATGTTATGTCAGTGCTGTAAAAACAGTATTAGTTTTAAATTGTTTATTCCCTCTTAAATTTGATGTCATTTTAAAGAAAGTAGTGCTAAAAAATTCTAGCATACATTAACAAAAAAGATATAAACCATTAAGAAATAGAATTAGCAGACAGAAATAGTTAGATAAAAGGAGGCACAGAAGCAGCTTCTGACTAATAATTTAGTATTAACAGAAGGGATAGGACAAAACACAGGAACACGTGTATTAAGAGAAGGGATAGGACAAAACATAGGAACACATGTATTAAGAGAAGGGATAGGACAAAACACAGGAACACATGTATTAAGAGAAGGGATAGGACAAAACACAGGAAAATAGTATTAATAGAAAAAAATGATACAAAACACATAGATATAGTATTAAGTGAAACAATTACCACAAAACACAGAAATATAGCATTAACAGATGAAACCGAACAAAACAGAAATATAATATTAACAGAAGGAATAGGACAAAACACAGGAACATAGCATTAACAGATGGAACCGAACAAAACAGAAATATAATATTAACAGAAGGAATGGGACAAAACACAGGAACATAGTATTAACAGAAGGAATGGGACAAAACACAGGAACATAGTATTAACAGAAGGAATGGGACAAAACACAGGAACATAGTATTAACAGAAGGAATATGACAAAACACAGAAATCTAGTCATTTATTTTTTTTAGGAAGCTCAATGGATATTAATAAAGATATTACCAAAAAAGTATAATTTCGCAGTTAATAAGACAAAAATGTCCGTTTCAATGGTAATATACAAGAAATACCCGTACGATACAACGTGATTCTTTATATATATATAAACACCTGTTCATCGTTAGATGTAAGACAATAAATAAATCTGAGAAATGTCAACTGTCATCAATAATAATAAAAGATAAGATGGAAAAACTCTACTGTTAATTCAATGTGCTGATGCTAACTTTTATACCCAAGTTTTTACTATAATATGTTATACAAAATAAACAAACATTTAAATCATGTACTTTTCATAACGATAGTATCGTTACCGACAATTGTATTTTGAACAAGCTGCCCCATCAACAGTAAGCTCGAGGGCCCGTAACGCAAAAAAATCGGGGTTCGATCCCTGCCGTGGCCACAGCACAGATAGTCCATTGTGTAGTTAATAGGAACAAGCTACACAAATTAAAGAAATACGTGCCACGTACACGTATATGGTATTCCAAGTTATTTTTAAATTACAACAACAACCCCACAACAACAACAACCCCAATTTTTCCTCATGTGAAGGAAACGCAAATAAGAAGAAATAAGGTCAGACTCTATAAATATTCCGATGGCTGTTTGAAAACGTTCAATGTTTCGGAATTGTATCCACCTACCGACGCTAATCGAAGGTAAACCTAGCGTAACTGAAAAAGGTTTTAAAACATATATTACTTATTTTATCTACTGTAAAATTTTAAAAGTGAAGATTTTAACATTCCCGATTGTAATGTAAGATATGTAAGCTTAAAATATCTTATTTTTTTTATTATCTCTGCTGAATTGTAATTTACCTGTTCGCCATTTTATTGTTGAACTTTCTAAATAAAAAATATGTAAAAAAAGGCATTATTTTATGTTGAGTATTTCTTGTGCTTCCATAAACTTTCTATTTGTAAGATTATTTATGACAAGATCAGTATGTCTGTTTTGTATTTATCTTAAATATATTTTACTTACGCAGGATTATCATGAATGATCATCATTATCAGAATAGATCAGATATTTTTCTGTGAAATTTTGATTGTGTATTTTCAAACAATATTTCATTAACTTCACGGTCTCTTAATACTAAAGAAATAATGACGCCACTGTGTGATGCATATTTCTACAAACCGTAGTGACATCTAGTGTTAGTAAGAAATAAAATAAATAAAAGTGCTTATTACGTCAATATATATATATATCTTTTAATTGTATTTAATAACAGTAGATGGCAGCACATTCACTCAAAATTGCAATTAATCAACGTCATTTTTTATACGGGGTGCACTGTTTATGTTTAAATTTACAAGAGACAAAGACAAATTAATAAC
>NW_013677695.1:6022-9888 GCF_000517525.1 Limulus polyphemus | reverse complement strand
GTTAAAATTTATTAATGAATGTATATGTGATGAAAAATGTATTAATTAAACATATTTGAATTATCTGAAACATAAAAAAAAAAAATCCAGAAAATGAAACAATATGTTATTTTCAACAGCTTAAATGAGGAAATAAAATATCAAGAAGAAATGAATCTTGGTTGAAAATACACTCAATATTCCAAGTCTATATTAAACACAGACAAAAGATTTCATGGAAAATTAATTAATTGAAAAAAAAACTTTTAAAATAGTCCCTTTCTAAAAATGTAATTTATTTTCATCTTTAGGTTCACAAACAACCCCAAACATTTTTACAATAGCAGACTCCAAGAGATTGACAACATTCTTCTTTTAAGAATTACTTAAATTATTATGTAAATAATACTAATAAACATCAGTATAGTAAAACTATGAATTATCTAGACAATATATATATATATATTCTAAATGTTTTACTTTGTGCAAGTTCTCAAGAATTTTTGGTGGTAATTCCTTCTGGGCACCCCATATTTTCTTATACAAGATTATATGTATAAATTATCGGTCGTATTTTTAATATAAAAGAATTTTCAGAATGAAGTTCTTGAAAAGTGCACACGAGTGCCATCTCTCGGTTGAAGTGAGTAAATTTTAATTTGATCACCGTACGCTTCAAGCAGAAAATTCATTTTGAAAATTAATATTTTAAGTCAGTATAAAGTACTATACAATTTGAAAAGTGGAACTAATTAGGCTAGCCTTCTAGTGTTGACTTAATTTCTCTAAATTTGAATACAAAAACTTAGCTTATGAAAATTAAAAATCTTATTATTTTAACACTATTTATAAAACGCAGTTTTACAAAATGGACATGTGGTTGAATGTCCAAAAAACGTTTTTTTCATCAAATGTTTTAAAATATACAGGTAAATATATTTTACGGCAGGCTTTACGGTCTTACTTTAAGGGTTTTTTACTTTGATTTATGTCATAATCCTTGTGAAAAATACGAATATATATCCTCATGCTTATACTTATATGCATGCAATTTCAATTTGTAGCTAGGCTTATCTCAAATCGTTAACAGCTTTGAAAGAGTTGTCAGAATTAAATGAAATTTCTATTCAAATTCAGTTTAGACGGGATTTCTATGTTATCTGACCTTCATTGAATCAAATACTTATAGAAATCACTACGTCCCTATTTTGAGCGATTGCATTTTAAATTATGTCAAAAATATTATAATTTTTTCAGTTTGGTCTTCCTCACTGAACTAATTGTGAACGTAACAATGAGGGAACGTTCCAGGTTTAATGCTTCTATCAAAGAGGAATCCCCAAACCTCCACAACGTGATGGCTCAGCGTTAAGTAACCCAAAAAAAAACGGGGTTTGATACCAGCGATGGGAAGAGCGCAGATGGCTATTATGTATCATATCGCTTAACAAGTACACAAACAAAAAAATTAAAGAGAACATTTTACCCATTTCCAAGTTTTACTGTCAAAATTAGGTAATTTGTATAATCTCATTTTTCGATATATACTGATGTATTTTTAAGTCTGAAACACAGAACGAAAGTAACCAATTATTAATGATATATTTAATTACCTTCAATACAATATGGGTAGTTACTATCCGTAGTCCCCGAGTGGCACAGCGGCATGTTCGTTAATAGCTTTATAATTATTTTCAAACATTAAAATTATTTGGTACTTATAAGGAATCAACGGTATTTTCTTTTTTTTTTGTAGCTTATTTAGTCAAACTGCACATAATTTCTCCATGTGGGGAGCTAAATGTTTAGAAAATACGACATTTTGGTGGCTAGGGCGCTCGACTCGCAATCTGTGACAGTCAATCCCATTATTTGTTGGTAAAAAGAGTAGCCCAACAGTGGGCGGTTGGTGTTGACCAGCTGCCTTCCCTCTAGCCTATCACTTCTAGCACAGATAGTCCTCAAGAAATCCAACAAGTAAACGAACAAAAACGTGACAATCCAACAAGTAAACGAACAAAAACGTGACAATCCAACAAGTAAACGAACAAAAACGTGACAATCCAACAAGTAAACGAACAAAAACGTGACACTCCACCATGTAAACGAACAACGTGACAATCCAACAAGTAAACGAACAAAAACGTGACAATCCAACAAGTAAACGAACAAAAACGTGACAATCCAACAAGTAAACGAACAAAAACATGACAATCCAACAAGTAAACGAACAAAAACGTGACATTTTCGACGTTTCACTAGAATGACTTTTTCAACAAATCATTTTACAAAGTGGATTTTTTAAATAAAAATGTGTTCTAGTTTGACTTCAGTAACCATAAAACAAAAACATTATGTAAATTATAATCTTAAACAAACAGTTGAGACAGAAACAAAAAAAAAAAAAAAAGAAGCGTGTTCGTAGGAACAGAATATCAATTAGCTCTATTCACTACTGGCTTTATTTTCAGTTCTGATCTATGTTGGTAGCTTTCTATGGTCAAAGTTACTATTCATTCCAAGAACGTGAATTTTTGTATTTGATGTCATAGTCGTGTTAAATGTTTATTTTAACAACATTTAAAGTTCACTTTAAAAACGGACTTTATGATCATGAAATGTAAGAGTAAGTTTGTCGTAAGGCATTAAAACAGTATTTATAATAATCAAGTGTAAGAGTAAGTTTGTCTTAAGGCATTAAAACAGTATTTATAATAATCAAGTGTAAGAGTAAGCTTGTCTCGAGGCATTAAAACAGCATTTATAATAATCAAATGTAAGAGTAAGTTTGTCTTAAGGCATTAAAACAGTATTTATAATAATCAAGTGTAAGAGTAAGTTTGTCTCGAGGTATTTTGAAACTTCTGGTGTTTTTTGTTCGATAACTTCATGAGTTATTTCACGTTGTTGGTGCTTTTATCAGTGATAAAAAATAAATCAAGTCCAGATCAAGATGGATGGTTCCTTCGAAAACTCTGAAAGTAAAACACAAACACTAAAACTACTACAACAACAACAAAAATGTTTAAACCCTAAAAAGTAAGTTTCGACCAATACTTTCCTTAAAAATCAACCCAATAGAGGTTTTTCTAATCCAATTGCGAAGTCGAAACTTGTGTTCGCAGTTGCACTGTTGATAAAATCAATGTGATATATTACATTCAGTGACATCCTTATAGTACCTAGGACTTGTGGACTCGCAGTCAGTAGCGTGAATGTGTAACTATTATTATCAATAATAAATAAACATCTCCAAATGATGATAACCTAGATTCTATGAGTTGTTGCCGTGATATTACACTTTAATATAATTTTTTTCTGGCAAAACTTCTTTTAAGCTCCGAGACGTTTAAAAAATGTATACAGATATTTTATTTCATGCTTTCGAGCAACATGAACCAAGATAGTTCTATCAGAGGAATTGGAGCGGATGATGTGTGAAGACGGATTGGATGGGTAATGACAATTTTATTACAAGCTCCATGATGTACTTTGATGTGGCAACTTCTACACTTGAAATATTTTGTTTTGTTATTAATAAAAACAAGTAGAAATAATTTAATATAAGCAAAAAACTGTGTATCCATATTATATATAAATACTACAAATATAAACAGTGTGTGTGTGTTTTATAGCAAAGCCACTTCGGACTATCTGATGTGTCCACCGAGAGGAATCGAACCCGTGATTGTAGCGTTTTAAATCCGTAGAGTTGCCCCTGTCCCACCGGGGGACCATACACATAAAATGTCATCTCCATTCTATAACAATATAAGTAATATAAATACAGTTCTCCGTCTCCATTCTATAACAATGTTACAAATATAAATAATATAGAATGGAGACGGAGTACTGTATTTATGACAATGTTACAAATATAAGTAATA
>NW_013677695.1:0-5022 GCF_000517525.1 Limulus polyphemus | reverse complement strand
AAATATAAGCAGTGTGTGTGTTTTATACCAAAGCCACTTCGGACTATCTGATGTGTCCACCGAGAGGAATCGAACCCGTGATTGTAGCGTTTTAAATCCGTAGAGTTGCCCCTGTCCCACCGGGGGACCATACACATAAAATGTCATCTCCATTCTATAACAATGTTACAAATATGATATGATAAACCGTTGACGTACTTTAATATTGAGATATGATAAACTGTTGACGTACTTTAATATTGAGATATGATAAACTATTGACGTACTTTAATATTGAGATATGATAAACTGTTAACGTACTTTAATATTGAGATATGATAAACTGTTAACGTACTTTAATATTGAGATATGATAAACTATTGACGTACTTTAATATTGAGATACGATAAACCGTTGACGTACTTTAATATTGAGATACGATAAACCGTTGACGTACTTTAATATTGAAATATGATAAACCGTTGACGTACTTTAATATTGAGATACGATAAACCGTTGACGTACTTTAATATTGAGATACGATAAACCGTTGACGTACTTTAATATTGAAATATGATAAACTGTTGACGTACTTTAATATTGAAATATGATAAACTGTTGACGTACTTTAATATTGAGATACGATAAACTGTTGACGTACTTTAATATTGAGATATGATAAACTATTGACGTACTTTAATATTGAGATATGATAAACTGTTGACGTACTTTAATATTGAAATATAGTTTATCATATCTCAATATTAAAGTACGTCAACAGTTTATCATATCTCAATATTAAAGTACGTCAACAGTTTATCATATCTCAATATTAAAGTACGTCAACAGTTTATCACATATCTCAATATTAAAGTACGTCAAATAACCTGTTGACGTACTTTAATATTGAGATATGATAACCTGTTGACGTACTTTAATATTGAGATATGATAAACTGTTGACGTACTTTAATACTGAGATATGATAAACTGTTGATATACTAATACTGAGATATGATAAACCGTTGACGTACTTTAATACTGAGATATGATAAACTGTTGATATACTAATACTGAGATATGATAAACCGCAATATTAAAGTACGTCAACAGTTTATCATATCTCATATCTCAATATTAAAGTACGTCAACAGTTTATCAATATTAAAGTACGTCAAAGATATGATAAACTGTTGATATACTAATACTGAGATATAATAAGATGTTGATATAAGTATGTTTACAGCCTTTCTTTCAATATCAGTATTATAACTATCATCTAACCAACAATTAGTCAAACTTACAATTTATCGCTTATGATTATTGTACATTAGTTTTTCTTCTGGTAATATTACCATGACCTTTTCATAATATCGTTAGTTTAAATTACACTTAAAAGGCACGGAGCATTTTCAAGAGAAGAAAAAGCATGAATTTGGAACCTCAATCTAGTTTTATGTTGTAACAGGTATATCTAAACATATTACAATTCGTTTTTATGTTCGTTTCCAAATCAAACACTTTTCGTTTCCCACTTCCTGCCCGGATTGGTGATTTATATTGTCATTGGTGCATAGCTCCATGAATTACGTCGTAGTCCTTGCATTTCATTGCCACGTGATCAAAGTGACTACACCGAATCGCCCGGTCTCTGTGACTGATTTTCAATTCTCTTCAAACAAACGTGTCGACATTATAAAATAGTACTTGAGTCAAAATAATCTATCGGAGGAGCTACATTATACAATGGATGACGAATTGGAATGCAAATCACGAACACTTGCACAATGAACAAGGAAAATATTTACCTCAAGTACTTAATTTATACATCGCGGACACATTTTTTATTACTGATGAAACATACATAGTTTTTTTTTTTTAAACTTAGCTCACTGAATTTGTTTTTCTTATGTCACTTGTGACTCGTATGTGACATCTGAAAGGGTATGAGATGACAGAAAGGAATCTGTTATAGATCTAAGTCTTGAAACTAAACAAGATCGGACTAGTGCTACGTGATTCACTCCACATTCATCTGCATATAAACAAACGCGTTTCTTGCCTCGTATAAATAATGTATAAGGTTTTATGTAAAAACGAGATTACATACAGTGCACCTTATAGGATTACACCCCAGTCTTCAGCGGATCAAGCATAAAATGTGAATAAATCTTGCAACTTTGCAACAAAATGAGCAATGAATTTTAAAGAGCAGCAGAAAGTAATTAAAGAATCATAACTTCAGCCACAAAATGTTTGTGGAAAGATAATTCGTTCTGTTATTTGTTACCGTACGATATTACTGCGTTCGGTTTCTCAAATATTTATGTCTTTAGTACCGGAGTTAATCCGAATTAACTGAAGAGCGAGGTTTGAGATTCGATAATCAGTTTCACGGTTACATCACGCACGTTTGTGACACCGGTAGCTAAGCAACGATGATGAAATTACGATAATAAATAAGTAAAACGCGTCCTCTAAACTGTTGTGGTTACCAGAGCTCAATTAAAATACACGTTTTATACTTCGTAGTTCACGCATGCACAACAATGCTGTCATCTGGTGATGAAGATACGACCATTTTAATTGTGTAAGCGGGATACATATCCTGCGGAAAATTTAATTATTGATGTTATGCCTTTTCTGACTACTTTTTTTATAATGTTTATCTTTTTGAATTGCTCTGCTGAGCTTCTGCTAAAAACGTGGTTTTCGTATTTCGTATCCACATTATCATAATATAACCTCACACGGTGGAGCTACAGATACATTTCCAAACATCGACTTACAGACTTCAGTGTACGATCTATTTGTCTTCTTCTGACTCCCCTCACCTGTGGTCCCGCTCATTATAATTAAGAAAGAACACAAAATTTAAGAACAATAAAGACACGTGCGTGTGTGAATGTTAAAGAAGTTTTCTACAAGGAAACACCTTCCTAATCTAAAATAATGTGTTTTTCAATTACATGACTCAAGCCAATATAGCGATAGCAACCTCTGGTATAATACAGGTCGTGGGGCTGCGTATCGTAGGGTCCAAAGTTTGAGACGTAATGGTGCTGAAAACGCTCCGTACTTTCAGGTGCTGGCGCGTTATAAAAATGGCAGTCAATCCCGTTATTTGTCTCACAAAGCCAACGTCTGCACTACCTAAAGTACCAGTGGCAGCTCAAAGCTACATCTCTACCATGTCTGCACTGCCTAAAGTACCAGTGGCAGCTCAAAGCTACGACTCTACCACGTCTGCACTACCTAAAGTACCAGAAGCAGCTCAGAGCTACAACTCTACTATGTCTGCACTGCCTAAAGTACCAGTGGCAGCTCAGAGCTACGACTCTACCACGTCTGCACTGCCTAAAGTACCAGAAGCAGCTCAAAGCTACGACTCTACCACGTCTGCACTGCCTAAAGTACTCCTGACATAAAGCAAACCATTGGCGTTATTAAGTTAATGATAAAAAATAATGTTGATAACAAAAAATATGAAAGCACCGATTCTTGTAGTGTTTGTTTATTTTACTTTCGCACGAGTAAATTTCTTATCAAATTGGAACGACTTGAGGAAATGTTCCACAAAATACTTTGGGTCATAAAAACAAATTTACAACCAACTCATAAACTACGTGTCTACAGTTATTATCATCAGTTCTTTGTAGTTAAGCACATTCGTCAGAACAAGTAGTGAAATTCCAAACAAAACAAGAAGGAATCCTCAATAACCGCGGCTGTAGTTAGATCTCAAATTGGTCAAGAGATGGAGCTGTGAGCCGAGGCTAAACGGTGTATATATATATATTTAAAGGGTATTTTATACTGCTCTGATCTGCCATTTCTCCTAGACTGAACCGTTTTCGTCAGTATTTAGGGGATATAACAATACATCACAGGGCAGCATATTCTTGTAAATCTTAGTGCTACATGTTGTTCTCGGTTTAAGGTTACAAGGAAGCGCTATCATTTGATAGAAAACGTGGGTTGAGAATTACTGGGAAATCGAAAAAAGTTAATTAAGTATTGTGGAGCTAGTAAATGTAAGAACACAGACAATTAGCAATAAATGTTTGATGAAGTGTTGGGGTTGGAGAGGTTTTTTTTTCATTAGATCTCTGACTTGATGACCATTAAGGACTCACTATCGCATCTACCATAAGGATTTCTCTCTCACAATTCAGTAATTACACATGGACTACGAGTTCATCGTACCAATAACTACTTATCTAAGACTTTTGTTATCTAATTGAGGACCAATTCTTGTTATAGCACCACTGTCTACTTAAGTTAATGGTTTCCATTCTACACGTAACCAGGTTCTTCTGCATGTTGGTAATGAATTAAATAACAAAGTTTAAACACTATTATCTTAATAACTTCGCGTTGGGCGGGTATGTAGTTCTTTTTCCTTTTATTTTATTGATTGAATTCTGATTTTTAACGTCACTGACCTGCAGTTTGAAGTGACTTTAAAACGCACCTCGAAGTTGGTTAAATTAGTAATTGTCTTTTTGTTTGCCTGCAGTGAAAGACAAAGCTACACAATGGGCTATCTGTGCTGTGCCCACCACGGGTATGAAAATCCGGTTTTTAGCGTTATAAGCCTTCAGGCTTACCGCTGTGCCGTTAAATTAACAAGTCTATAGAAATAATGAAAATTATCATTTTAACTGGGCGAAGAACAATGAGGTTTAAATGGAAACAATAAAAGTTATAATAAATATTCTTATTAGCTGAAAATAATCGAAAGAACACTTCCTTTATCTATCTCTGTGTGTGAAAATAGAACATTTCCCTCATATCTGTGTGTGTGAAAATAGAACATTTCCCTCATATCTGTGTGTGTGAAAATAGAACATTTCCCTTATCTCTGTGTGTGAAAATAGAACATTTCCCTTATCTCTGTGTGTGAAAATAGAACATTTCCCTTATCTCTGTGTGTGAAAATAGAACATTTCCCTTATCTCTGTGTGTGAAAAATAGAACATTTCCCTTATCTCTGTGTGTGAAAATAGAACATTTCCCTCATCTCTGTGTGCGAAAATAGAAC
>NW_013677694.1:6818-12540 GCF_000517525.1 Limulus polyphemus | reverse complement strand
ACCATACTTAATGAGATAACAGAAAGGTAAGTGTAATTAATAGGGTAGTTATGGGCCTTCAGAAAGTTTCTATATTAACCATACTTAATGAGATAGCAGAAAGGTAAGTGTAATTAATAGGGTAGTTATGGGCCTTCAGAAAGTTTCTATATTAACCATACTTAATGAGATAGCAGAAAGGTAAGTGTAATTAATAGGGTAGTTATGGGCCTTCAGAAAATTTCTATATTAACCATACTTAATGAGACAGCAGAAAGGTAAGTGTAATTAATAGGGTAGTTATGGGCCTTCAGATAATTTCTATATTAACCATACTTAATGAGATAGCAGAAAGGTAAGTGGTCATCAGTTTATACACTCTACCTACTGCTTTTAAGTCAACTATAAAACACATTGTTAAAACATCATAGAAGCTCTTTTGAACAAGGATTAAACAATAATTAATTTAAAGTGATTTACGCAGAGAACAAAAACCCGGTGATACTTGAGGCTTAACCACTTAATCAGTATAAAAAATGTAAAGAAATCGCAAAAAAAATAAGAAACTTACCAGCGTTTTTTAAAAGCGACAAGAAATAAATTAATCAGAACACAGACGCTGAAAACGTTTAGTGTATGTGTGTTTGTAGATGTTACATATCCTTCTTAGTTTTCATTCAAAGTTATAAGAAATACAAGATAAAAATATAAAAAATCAGTTATACTACACGCACTTAGTAGCTGTTATAAAAAAAAAAGGAAAGAAAAAAAACGCATCTAAGTATTAGAATATCTTCCGGGAGGGTAAAAAAAAACTGGTAACTTTGTACAAGTTGATGTTCTTCCTTCGTGCGAGGTGAAAAGGGGTCAGACAGGCGGGGGAAGGTAACTTTAATGCCGAGCTGAGTTCATGAGCTATAAGTAGAGATGACAAAGTAAAGCAAAAAAAAACAAAAACAACAAACAAAAAAAAACGTAAGCTACAACCGTTTTAATATCACCCTATAAGTTTGTTTCTTTGTTTTGAAGCAAAGCCACATTGGGCTATCTGCTGTGTCTACTGCGAGGAATCAAACTCCGGATTTTAGCGTTGTAAGTTCGTAAACTTGCTGTTGTCCCACCGGGTAACATTTTCATATAAACCAGAACAACTCGTCTACCAGAATGTACGAGGATTTAGATAAGGTCACGTGACGTTAAAACTTGAAACTGTCAGTATTTGTATATCATAGTTTCGCACAAAGCGCATGCGTTAGTTTAACGGTTGCAGGGAACCCCGTACTAAACAGAGGGCGCGTTCATAGCTTTTTCTTGTGCTGTTTATAGAACAATTAGTCCTTTTTTGCCGCTCGCTCTTTTCATCAATCGTGTGTCCACGCTACACTTGTCAGACAGCGACCGAGTTGGTTGATTGCGCGTGCGAGCACGTGAGTCGTTTCGTTCTAAAATACCGGCTTATCTGTGGTCTGTGTCATTGTCAGCTTGGTAGCAAGCAAAGAAGTGAAAGAACTGTTACCTTCAGTTGAAACCTTGCCGTTGCTTGCGACTAGCTCTTTGATAAACTTCGGTTAGGACTTCGAACCCTATGTCAGTATCTTGTCTTATACAGAAGCGATACAACTAAGTTTGAAGAGTTTTATGATCAGGCTTTGTAAACTCAGAAAACGTCGACAAAAAGAGACCTAAATAATGGTGTTTACGTCTCCTAACCTAGTGTTTTTGATTATTTTCGCCAATGTGTGTCCAGTGTGGAACCAGGTACGTTTGAGTAGGGAATATTTTTAGTTATACTTTTAATTGATCATAAGTTTTTCAAAGATAAATTTTTCTAAAAGCCTATTCTCTAAACAATCTATTTTGGCTCAGATCTTGACTCAATAACGTGACTATTGTATTGGTAATAATTAAGAAAATGAAATAACAAATCATATGATAGATGGTTGAGGAGAGCATGACTAAATAATGTAATTAATACATCAGGAAAGTAAAAATAAAGCCTGAATTATAAGTAGATAATTATAACAATTATACAAACACAGTTATTACGAAGTTAGTGGGTTGGGTATGGCTGAATAATTTGTGTGACTGTACTGTAAATCCGAGGAATTCTGGTTCGCGTGTATATTTATTCAGGTGTAATATTCTTCTTCCTTAAAATGTGCTTAGAAATGGACAACATTCTTAAAGAAAGAAGGAACACATAGGCTATAATGTTTTCCTAAACTCCACTCAAGAACAACAACAACAAAGAGATAAAACGAAACAACAAAAGCATTACGAAATACACTTTATTTAACCCTAATTGTATAGTGAAAACAAATGAAGAGGGCGTTACTTGAGACGGGTTGAATTTGTCTTGTTTGGTTGTTTGGAACTAAGCACAAAACAACACAATGGGCTATCTGTGCTCTGCCCACCAGGGCTGTGGAAACCCTGTTTCTAGCGTTTTACTTCTGCAGACGTACCGCTGTGCCACTGGGGGGACGACGGGTTGAAGAAATAAATAAATGTTTCATTTCAGGCTTGGTAAAAATCTTTTTTTTTTTTTTTTTGTTAAATTCAGATACACGTTTTTTTTTTTTTGTTTATTTTACTTGAGGACAGACAGCTCGAGAGTAAAATAAACTGTTTTATTATACCTTTGGAAAGATGTTATATGTTATACACGCTTCGTCTGAAGATGATTCCATTATTTTTAAACAATATAACAAGAACGGTTTGGTAAGGAAATAATAGCGTTCGTTGAACGTATTTGTTAAAACCGAAGGTATATAAAATGTGACAGTCATTGTCGAGATTCGTATCAAGAAGATCTAATATCTATTACTTAAAATGGGGGCTATCGCTAAATTGGCTAAACTCAGCCTAAGAAAGGCCCTGAAAGTAGAATAAAAACACGTATTATCGCAATTTTATTTAAACTGAGCTAAGAAATAGCTATTTTTGACAGTGACGTGTCTGAACTAGTACTTCTGAAAAACGTACACAGTACTTCCGAACCTTTTTGTCAAACATAGCTATTTTCTTTTTTACTGAACAATGACATTATATTTGTGGTATTTTCGTAGAAGTAAACATCGTTGGATATATTCCTACAGCATAAACTGAACCATTTACACTGTTAGAACTCCTACTGAACCATTTACACTGTTACATCTATTCCTACTATACGTACTGAACCATTTACACTGTTACATCTATTCCTACTATACATACTGAACCATTAACATTATTACAACACCTGCAATACATCTGAACAATTTACATTATTACAACTCCTACAATACATCTGAACAATTTACATTGTTACAACTCCTACAATACATCTCAACAATTTACACTGTTACAGCTCCTACAATACATCTGAACAATTTACATTGTTACAACTCCTACAATACATCTCAACAATTTACACTGTTACAGCTCCTACACGTGGCGACCCATGAAGGGGAGGAGAGGATCCTGGTGGTTGAGTGGTGTCTGGGGCACTGCAACACACCATTTTGGCCTTGAATTCCTGTAGACGGGTGGCCTTCGGGTGCCCCCTCAGGGTCAATCGGCTGGGGTCATCTGAGTGCCAGTGTTGGGCGTTATCAACGGGTGTTGTGGACATTTTATCTGATGCTGGTGTTTGGGTATAGTGCTCACGAAACCCTGGCGTTGCTGCAATGTCCTTGTTTGGCATTGTAGTGCGTCCCTTCGTAGGACTCCATGGTGGTTGTAGCCAGTGGGTACTGAATCATCTTCTATTGATTATGGATCCCAAAAAAAACAGCTAATCGGCAAACGACCACGCATAGACGACTCTGTTCCACAGTCACCACCACAATCAGAACCTATCCCACGATTTCTAATTATTCATTCTTTATCTGACAAATCCTTAGGGCAAATGTCTCCCTTTTTCATTCAAAAGGGATTAGAGGGGCTTGCTGGCTCTCCCAAGTTGGTCAGGAAGTTGCACTCTGGAGATATCTTGGTGGAAACATCTACACCTACACATAATGAACTCCTCCTGAGGTCGAAGACCATTGGGGTTATACCAATTGAGGTTACTCGTTGAGTGATCGTTGAGAGGGATTTGAAGAACATCCCCGAGTCGGAGATCCTTGCTGGTTTCTCCAGCCAAGGAGTTTCAGCAGTCCGTGGGGTCTCCACTTGCAAGAATGGAATTATGCTGACGAAAAATGTCTTAATTTTGACGTTTACATCGCCACGTCCAGGTTATCTGAACTGTAAGGTGTGGCCATACATTCCTAACCCTCTCAAATGTTTCCAGTGTCAGCGGTTCGGACATTTGAAAGCATCTTGTCGTGGTTCTTTGACATGTGCTCGTTGTGGTGACAAAGACCATGACGCCTACGAGTGTCAACTGGACCCTCACTGCGGTCAATTGTGGTGGTTCCCACCTCTCTTACTCCCGTTCTTGCCCTAAATGGGTGGAGGAGAAAGAGGTACAATGTTTACATACTGTCCATAACATTTCTTACCTCGAGATTCAGAAGTTATTGTCCCCCATACCATCTCGGACATATGCTGCTACGCTACGTTCCACTGCTACAGTGGGAGTGCAGACAGAGTCGTTCTCCAACCATGTGAAGATTCTTTTGACCTCAATTCATAATCGAGTTGACAAGTCCACGTCTCTGTCCCCACTAATCCTTCCCACGTCTACTCCTGTCTCTGTCCCCACTAATCCTTCCAGTGCTTCTGGTGCCTGCTCGAGTCCAGTCTTCTTTGGCATAATGATTATTCGTTCACGCTGGAATCTACGTCTACTGACAGAGACCTGCCCACTCGATCCAGGGCATGATCCATGGAGGTCGACATACCTCCTTCTAATAAAGAAAAACAGTGTGATCGTAAACCGAGGGGTTCTCCATCCAGTTCTCCTCCACCTAAGTACAAATTGCCACTTTGATACAGTGGAACTGTCGAAGTTTCAATTCTAGTCTGACTTACATTAAGGCCTTGATTAATTTCTATCATCCTGTGTGTCTTTCCTTCCAGGAAATATACCTGAAACTTGCATATACAGTTACTTTTCGGCAGTTTTCTTTATACCAGAATGACAAGTTGTGTGATGGGCGAGTGCATGGAGGAGTGGCACTGCTGGTTGACCAGCACATGCCCACCTTGTCTATGCTACTGGCTACACCCTTTGTGGCCGTAGCTGTCCATGTTTCCTTGGGTCATACCATCACTGTTTGTTCTCTCTACCTGTCTCCTGGAAAGACTTATGATCAATTGGACCTTGATGTTCTCATTGGCCAGTTGCTATATTCCTTTTTAATCCTGGGAGACTTTAGTGGACACAATCCTCTCTGTGGTGGTGCTGATATTGATGGACGGGGTCGTTCTGTAGAGCATATGCTCTCGGATCACAACCTTTCTCTCTTCAATACTGGATCTGATACTTATTTTCATGCACCTAGTCAGTCTTTCACTACCATTGATCTATCTATCTGCTCTCCTTCACTTTTCTCCAGCTTTTCTTGGAGGATTGACAGAGACCCACGGGGCAGTTATCATTTTCCTATCGTTTTAAGGGAGATTGGTAATGGTTGATGGCACCTGACAGGAGTACCATGGTGGAAATTGGACCAGGCTGACTGGCTGTCTTTCACCTCTCTCTCTGAACTTGATCCTACCTTTGTCTGTCTGCCATCAATAGACGATTGTGTGGTTGCAGTGACTGACTGTATCGTCTAGGCAGCTGCTCATTTTATCCCTAAGACCTCGACAC
>NW_013677694.1:3697-6366 GCF_000517525.1 Limulus polyphemus | reverse complement strand
AGGGTGGAGAACCCTACGGTTTACGACCATGCCGTTTTTCTCTACTAGATGGAGGTCGATCGACCTCCATGGATCCTGCCCTTGATCGAGCGGGCAGATCTCTGTCATCAGAGTGAGAATCCAATGACTGAGGATGTGATCGAATGATCGTCTTGCATTTAGGGGCCAAAGAAGGACCCGAGTGGACACCAGAGGCTGGTGCCCGAGGAGGTTGACCCAGGCAGTCACTGGAAGGAATAGTAGGGACAGAGATTGGAGTAGAAGTAGACCTATCCACTCTATTATCCGTGGAGGGCAGAATACCTCTCACATGGCGTGCAAAAGACTCAGATGGAGGCACGGAAAGGTCCGTCTGCACTCCCACTGTAGCAGTGGAGTGTAGTGCATGGCATATGTCCGAGATGGAGTAGGGAGCAATAGCTTCCGAGCATCAGGATAAGAGATGTTATTAATAGTCTTCAAATTCTGTACCTCTTTTTCCTCCACCCACTTAGGGCAAGACCTAAAGTAAGAGGGTGGAAACCACTAGAATTAACACAGTGAGGGTTCAGTTTGCACTCGTAGGTGTCGTGGCCCTTGCCACCACAACGAGCACATGTCACAGAACCACGACAAGATGTCTTTGAGTGACCAAACTGCTGGCACTGAAAACATCAGAGAGGGTTGGGGTTTTACCTTACAATTCAAACAACCCGCCTTAACAGTGGCAGGTAGATGTGGTGATGAAAACGTCAAAATCAGAACTGCTGAAACTCCTTGGCTGGAGAAACCAGCAAGGATCTCTGACTCGGGGATAGACTTCAAGTCCCTCTCAACAATAACTCCTCATGACGAATTCAAGGAAGCGTGGGGAGTGACCTGAATGGGTATATCCCCGATGGTCTTTGAATTCAAGAGGAGTTCACTGTGCTTAGCTGTGGATGTTTCAACCAAGATGTCTCCAGAATGGAGCTTCTTAACTGACTTTGAAGAGCCAGCAAGCCCCTCTAAGCCCTTCTGAATAAAAAAAGGGAGACATTTGCCCTAAAGATTTATCAGACAGTGAATGCAGGATCAGGAAGCGAGGTACAGGTGTACTTTATGATGGAGACTGCTGTTCAGGGTCTTCTAGACGTGGACGTTTACCGATTAGCAGAGTTTTAATTTTTTTTTATTTGGATTGGGGGAATCCATAAAAGATTGGGGAAAAGATTCAGTGCCCACTGACCCCACCTACGAGGGGAGGCACTACAATGTCAAACAAGGACATTGCAGCAACACCAGGGTTTCGTGAGCACTATACCCAAACACCAGCATCAGACATCATGTCCACAACACCCGTTGAGAAGGCCCAACACTGGTACTCTGCTAACTCTAGCCTGAATGGACCAGCCGATTGACCCTGGGGGAGGCCACCCATCTACAGGAATTCAAAGCCAAAGTGATAAGTTGCATTGCCCCAGACACCACTCAACCACCAGGATCCTCTCCTCTCCTTCACGGGTCACCACGTACAGGAATCCACGTCGAGGGGTCTTCTGGTTGTTTTTAACCAGATCTTGCAGCAGAACATTTTTATTGATGCTTGACACCAGGCTATTGTTCTCCCTTTCTCTAAACCTGGGAAGGATCCCAAGATTCATTCTAATTATCGTCCTATTGCTTTGTCTCTGTAAGGTCTTAGAGAGGATGGTTAATGCTCGTCTTGTTTGGTTCCTCGAATCAAACAACCTCCTCTCGCTTACCCAGTGTTGGTTCCATCAACAGCACTCCACCATGGACCACCTGATTCGACTTGAAACGCCGATCAGGGAAGTCATCCTCGAGAGAAAACATCTTGTTTCTGTTTTCTTCAATCTTGAGAAGGCTTACGACACTATGTGGAGGTACGTAATTTTGCAGGACCTCCACTCCTATGGGTTGCTTGGTCATTTACCCATTTTTATTCAGAACTTTTTACTGAACAGGCGATTCCAATTCCGTGTGGGTTCGACTCTTTCCTGTTCTTTTACACAGGAACTTGGAATCCCTCAGGGCTGTGTCTTGAGTGTCACACTTTTCAGTATCAAGATCAATGCTATCACTACACAACTTCCTCCTACTGTTGCAAACGGGCTCTATGTCGACGACTTCCACATCTCGTGTCAGTCGTCGAACATGAGGTTTATTGAGCAGCAGCTTCAGACTGCCCTCAATCGGTTGTTGAAGTGGACCACAGCAAACGGTTTTACCTTTTCTTTTTCCGAAACCGTTTGCATGCATTTTTTCCCGGCAATAGGGTCTCCACCCCGATCCCGAGCTCCGTCTCGGCGATATAGTCATTCGTGTGGTCCCTGAGGCAAAGTTCCTGGGGCTTATTTTTGACCATAAGCTTAGCTTCATTCCGCAAAATTAAGCAGCTGCGTGTCAAGTGTGCAAGGGTTCTGAACATCCTTCGTGTCCTTTCTTCCAGCTCTTGGGGAGCGGATCGATGTTTTATGCTCAGGATCTATCATGCCGTGATTTGATCCAAACTGGACTATTGGTCTTTGGTCTATGGTTCCGCCAGGACCTCGGCCCTGAAGATGCTGGACCCCATTCACCATCTGGGGCTTCATCTCTGCACTGGTGATTTTCGCACTTCTCCAGTCCAGAGTTTGTACACTGAGTCCCACAAACCTTCTCTTCACCTCCGTCGTTTGCAACTTTCT
>NW_013677694.1:0-2909 GCF_000517525.1 Limulus polyphemus | reverse complement strand
TTTTCTGGATACCTGGCCACGTCGGTATTTGCGGGAACGACCTCGCTGACACCGCAGCTAAGTCTGTCTGCTCTGGTGCCATCACGGCCGTGTCTGTCCCATACATGGACTACGGTCCTGTCTTCAAGGCGCAGCTTCGTGCCAGTTGGCAGTCGACTTGGAGTGAGCAACGCCATAATAAGTTTTTCCAGATCAAACCTTCTGTTGGTCTTTGGCCGTCTTGCTTCCGTAAGGATCGGAAGTAGTCCTGGCAAGGCTACGCATTGGTCATAGTTTTTAACCCATCGTTTTCTTTTATCTGGTACTGACCCATCGATGTGTAGCCTTAGGTGACACCCAGGTCACAATAGCCCACATTTTACTGTCGTGTCGCCGTTACTACCGTGAGTGGCGGCACCATTTTAGACATGTCTTTTCTACTGGTTTACCCCTGACCTTGGACGGTGTCATTGGCGATGATGACACTGTCCAACCTAATTGTGTTTTTAACTTTTTTTACGAGCCATTGGTCTTTTTAAATGCTATTCGAGTTTTTTATGTGCCTTTTGGACATCGTTTAGTTTTTAACTCGACTGATTTTTACATTTTTATATTCGCCCCCAGTAGCACAGCGGTATGTCTGCGGACTTACAACGCTAGAATCTGGGTTTCGATACCAGTGGTGGGCAGAGCACAGATAGCCCACTTTGTGCTTAATTACAAACAAACACATTTTTACATTTTCTAGAGTTTTACTCTTATGTTTTTACCGTTTGTTTGGTGCAGATAGCCTAATTGCTTTGCGCCAAAAAAACGCCAACCAACGAAATGGCTTTTAAGTCATGTTACTGTTTGGCTATGGGGTCGATAGTGGGAAGGTGTAGAAAGCAAAGGCTGAATACAGATAGTTATATATAGAGAGGGCGATAACAGAGAAAACTCCTTACTTAAATAATTTTATCAAAGAAAATACTTGTCCTAGAGAAACTACATTTCTTTTGAAGCAGGTTGCTTGTTTCTTCATGTGAATAATACTTTATACCGCCAAGTCAGAGACTCCTATGGGGAATGGCAATCCCTAATTTTAAACTGTAGGCCAGAACAAGGAGAACTAGTTGGTAACATTTACCGCCAGGAGCAGCTACTCTTAACCAAATAATGTGATTGACTGTTACTCTTCTACCACATTCACAGCTGAAAGTGCTAAGTGTGTTTCGCAAAGCCAGGACTTGAGATGCCCAGACCTACATCTTCAGAGTTACGAGTTTTATTCAGGAAAATGTGGACATTGTACAGGGTGTTCCAAAACCAGATTGTACTCTATTCTTAAATCAATTTACTCACAAACTGAAAGTATTTTAATTATTTTTCCTTTTTCAACATTACGAGATGCACGATACCGAAGATCACAAACACTGTCAAATTCCGGTGATGCTTGCACTTACCGATTGAAAACAACGAAGAACGTTATGTGAGAGTTTACAAAACACTCTGTACTACGTCCAGACTTTTCTAAATAAAACTCGTGGTTCTCAAAATGTGCCCCAGGAGATATTCAGTTTCCCAATGACGAGTAGTTTTTAAGTTTGTTTGTTTGTTTTGAATTTCGCGCAAAGCAACACGAGGGCTATCTGCGCTAGCCGTCCCTAATTTAGCAGTGTAAGGCTAGAGGGAAGGCAGCTAGTCATCACCACCCACCGCCAACTCTTGGGCTACTCTTTTACCAACGAATAATGGGATTGACCGTCACACTATGACGCCACACGGCTGAAAGAGCGACCCACAGATTGCGAGTCGAGTGCCCTAACCACCTGGCCATGCCGGGCCCAGTTTTTAAGAAAGAATCATTTCCGATATTAGAGTTTTTTTTTAATGACCCCCTATATCAGGCAACAAAATATATAAATGCTAATAAAAAAATAGTTATGAAGATTGTAAACTATACACTCTATAGAAAAAGCAACCAATGTGTTACAGACCTTCTGTGTTTAACGAATGTGAAGAAGTTATAGAACACCAAAACCACATAATCTATTTACAACTCGACTTCTTTTATATGTCGTTTAGAGCTTATGGGAGCCAGATATTGAGTAGTCTTATGTTTTTGACAGTTACACCATTTATTGTAAATAACCATCAAGTGTGTGAAATTATTCATTTTCTAAATCAAATATTAAAAATGGGGCCTGGCCGGACCGGGCCTGCGGGTTAGGACACTCAACTTGCAATCTGAGAGTCGCGGGTTCAAATCCCGTTCACAAACATGCTAGCTCTTTCAACCGTGGGGGCGTTATAATGTGACGGTCAATTCCACTATTCGTTGGTAAAATAGTAGCCAAAGAGTTAGCGATGGATGGTGCTGACCAGCTGCCTTCCCTCTAGATTATCATTATAAAATTAGGGACGAGTGGGATATATAACCCTCAAGTAGCTTTGCGCGAAATTCGCAAGAAACATTAAAAACTAGCTGAAAGGAATAATGTACATTTAGGTACACGATCATGTTAAATGTTGACCTAATAAGTGAAGTACCAACAAATGTACATTTAGGTACACAATCATATTAAATGTTGACCTAGTAAGTGAAGTACCAACAATAATGGATAGAACACTTAACTGTATTAACAGATACCAATGTAGCTATCAAAATAACTGTTTTAACAGATACCAATGTAGCTATCAAATTAACTGTTTTAACAGATACTAATGTAGCTATAAAAGCCGTACCTTACTAATAACTGTATTAACAGATACTAATGTATCTATCAAAGCCGTACCTTACTAATAACTGTATTGACAGATACTAATGTAGCTATCAAAGCCATACCTTACTAATAACTGTATTAACAGATACTAATGCATCTATCAAAGCCGTACCTTACTAATAACTGTATTAACAGATACTAATGCATCTATCAAAGCCGTACCTT
>NW_013677693.1:11689-13200 GCF_000517525.1 Limulus polyphemus | reverse complement strand
TAATTTAATGAGCTATGATAAACTAAAATAAGTCTCTAATTTAATGAGCTATGATAAACTAAAATAAGTCTCTAATTTAATGAGCTATGATAAACTAACATAAGTCACTAATTTAATGAGCTACTGTAAACTGACATAAGTCACTAATTTAATGAGCTATGATAAACTAAAATAAGTCTCTAATTTAATGAGCTATGATAAACTAACATAAGTCTCTAATTTAATGAGCTATGATAAACTAACATAAGTCACTAATTTAATGAGCTATGATAAACTAACATAAGTTGCTAATTTAATGAGCTATGATAAACTGACATAAGTCTCTAATTTAATGAGCTATGATAAACTAAAATAAGTCTCTAATTTAATGAGCTATGATAAACTGACATAAGTCTCTAATTTAATGAGCTATGATAAACTGACATAAGTCACTAATTTAATGAGCTATGATAAACTAACATAAGTCACTAATTTAATGAGCTACGGTAAACTAACATAAGTCACTAATTTAATGAGCTATGATAAACTAACATAAGTCACTAATTTAATGAGCTACGGTAAACTGACATAAGTCAATAATTTAATGAGCTACGGTAAACTGACATAAGTCACTAATTTAATGAGTTATGATAAACTGACATAAGTCACTAATTTAATGAGTTATGATAAACTGACATAAGTCACTAATTTAATGAGCTATGATAAACTAACATAAGTCACTAATTTAATGAGCTATGATAAACTAACATAAGTCACTAATTTAATGAGCTATGATAAACTAACATAAGTCACTAATTTAATGAGCTATGATAAACTAACATAAGTCACTAATTTATGAGCTATGATAAACTGACATAAGTCACTAATTTAATGAGCTATGATAAACTAACATAAGTCACTAATTTAATGAGCTACGGTCAACTGACAGAAGTCACTAATTTAATGAGCTATGATAAACTGACATAAGTCACTAATTTAATGAACTATGATAAACTAACATGTCACTAATTTAATGAGCTATGATAAACTCTTTCCTAAAATAATAAAGGGCGCATAGATCATTCACTTTGTTATAGTGCTCAGAAATTATATAAAACCTCTAGCTGTACAAACACGCACGGGATATTATATACGTAAAACTATCTTTGCAAACACATATGAAGTGTTACGATATATCTGTTTAGTCCTACACTTTGTCTCAATTGCCACTTTGGTTGCTTTTTTAAAATTACGTTTGAAAAAAAACAGAGAAACGAATCGATGCTTATTTTTACAAAACGAAAACAAATCAAAACATAAACTTATAAATACTGATGAAAGTCACGAAGTTCATCCGAAATCTTTGAATGCATACTTAAAAGATTGGTACAGTGCCCGAAACTGATATCCAAGACGACCCAGTTCACGTGGCCTTCATGACTACAGAAACTTTCCAGAGCTATAAAAGACGAAGCTGTAACGTGAGAGAGAGATAGAGAGAAATACACGTGCCAACACTCGACTTCCCCAGT
>NW_013677693.1:6352-11668 GCF_000517525.1 Limulus polyphemus | reverse complement strand
CATACTGGACCACAAAGTCAGCACTAAAACATAGATAGAATAAAGTATATCTCTAAAAACTGTATCAGTCAACAGTTATAGAAACACGCGAGGAAAACTTGTGGGCTTTCAGTGGTACTGCATATTTAGGTAGTGTAATAGTCTATGTTAAACACTTCATCTGTCGTAAAAAGGCCAACAGAGACGAGATGTGTGTGATATGTATATACGTGGTACATGTCTTGTGATGAGAAAGGTTACAAAAGATGTGTTAAAACACATCAGTTATTTGTCTTCTTTAACTAACGAATGGAGTCTTAAATGTGACATATTCTGCATGACGTCTGACAATGGTATCAGTTTAGGCAGCTACTTGGGGCTGAGAACGTGGAGAATCTAACTCTGCTTTAAAATGTTCCATAATTAGTTGAGAATTATGAAGGAGGTTGTGGGCCATTCATACACTATTGTGTTTGTACAACATAATGATAACACATATTCAAGTCCAGAAAAGTCTTGGAAATAAAGCCAAAATGGTTCATCACGTGTTATTTTTGTGACTGTAATGAAGAGAGTGAGATTAGTGCTTACACAAGGTTCATGAAAGTGAGTGTTCAATGAAATTGTGTGAAAATAAGTGACTAATGAAAGAGTATAAAAGTTGGGGCTAATGAAAAACTATAAAAGTGGGTGTAAATCAAAAAGTATAAAAGTTGGGGTAAAAGGAAGAGTATAAAAGTAGGTGTTAATGAAAAACTATAAAAGTTGGGGTAAAAGGAAGAGTATAAAAGTAGGTGTTAATGAAAGAGTATAAAAGTTGGTGTTAATGAAAGAGTATAAAAGTTGGTGTTAATGAAAAACTATAAAAGTAGGTGTTAATGAAAGAGTATAAAAGTTGGTGTTAATGAAAGAGTATAAAAGTTGGTGTTAATGAAAGAGTATAAAAGTTGGTGTTAATGAAAAACTATAAAAGTAGGTGTTAATGAAAGAGTATAAAAGTTGGTGTTAATGAAAAACTATAAAAGTAGGTGTTAATGAAAGAGTATAAAAGTTGGTGTTAATGAAAGAGTATAAAAGTGAGTTTTGATGAAAGAGCACAAAAGTTGGTGTAAACGAAAGAGTATAAGAGTTAATGAAAGAGTATAAAATAGAGTATTTAATTAAATATTGTGAAAGTGAGTAATTAATAAAAGAGTATGGGATCGAGTGTTAAATGAAGGAGCATAAAAGTGGATGTTTATTTAAAGAGTATAAATTCGGATGTCTAATTAAATAATATAAAGTTGGGTTTACAATTGTAGAGTATAAAGTTGGATGTATAGCTAAAGAGTGTGAAATTGGGTGTGTAAGTACAGAGTATAAAGTTGGATGTATAGCTAAAGAGTGTGAAATTGGGTGTGTAAGTACAGAGTATAAAGTTGGATGTATAGCTAAAGAGTGTGAAATTGGGTGTGTAATTACAGAGTATAAAGTTGGATGTATAGCTAAAGAGTGTGAAATTGGGTGTGTAATTACAGAGTATAAAGTTGGTTGTATAATTAAAGAGTATAAAGAGATAAAAAATAGTGACGGTACGAGTAAAACAACAGAGATAGTTTATATCGTATAAGGATACATATTTTTTTAGAAATTAAAAACATTGTTGTTCAGGTTTTACAGTAGGATAGCGTGAAAAGTATTTAATCATTACAATAGAAATATAATGTGTTTGAGCTTATAATGTAGTGAAACAAGTGAGAGTATAAACTGAATGGATTTCTTTGAGGTGGCTATGTATCGGTATATAAAGTAGCAAACTTACTGTAAACACACAATATGATATTCATGAAGGCAAGTTTGGCGACTCAAATAGTGTTCTGTTCAAAACTAGGGAAGTTGATATATTCTATTGTAACAATGGAGGAAGGATTATTTTATTGTAACAATGGAAGGGGATTACTTTATTGTAAAAATGGTGGAGGAATTATTTTATTGTAACAATGGTGGAGGAATTATTTTACTGTAACAATGGAGGAGGAATTATTTTATTGTAACAATGGAGGAGGAATTATTCTATTGAAACAATGGAAGGGGGATTATTTTATTGTAACAATGGTGGAGGAATTATTTTATTGTAACAATGGTGGAAGAATTATTTTATTGTAACAATGGTGGAGGAATTATTTTATTTTAACAATGGTGGAGGAATTATTTTATTGTAACAATGGTGGAGGAATTATTTTATAGAAACAATGGAAGGGGATTATTTTATTGAAACAATGGAAGGGGGATTATTTTATTGTAACAATGAAAGGGGATTATTTTATTGAAACAAAGGAGGAAGGATTATTTTTTCAAAAAGTGAAGAAAAATTATTCTATTCAAAGCAGGGAAGAAGGGTTGATTTAATGAGAACCAGAGAAGAAGGGAGGTTATGTCCAGATCAAGGAAAGAAGAATAGTTCTACTTAAAACCTTATAACCTTAGGGAAGAAGGGCTGTATTATTATCGAAATCAAAGCGAAAACGATAGTTCTGTTCAAAACAAATGTAAAAGAACGGTTCTATCGAGGGCAGAAGAAGAATTCTTTTGAAAACAAGGGAAAGAGGATTGTTCTATATAACTCAAGATTAAAAAAGATTGAACTAATGAAAACAGGTGAAGAACGATAGTTCTTTTCTCAAACAAGGATTATTTTCTTCGTTTCTAACTCAGTGTAAATATCCGTTCACCTTGGAAATTGAAAGGAACTTCCACACTAGAACGATTACTTACTTGCATCAAAGGAAGTTCTCTGTGGGCACTAGTGGAAACCATATTGTTGTTTTCGGTAGCACAGAACAGTCGTGTTTGAGATGTACAGCCTGGCTAAGTCCACACAATGAGATCTGTTTGATGATAGAAAACAGGAAGTAACACAGTAACACAGTAACTACTGCTTTTACTGCGCCATCAACTGACGATCGACGCAGCTCAGTGCTCTATCTACCACTACTCTCGATTTTGACGTCAATTACTACGTCGAGTGCACCAGGGCAACGAAGAACCAATGACATTGCGCTACCAACAAAACAGCCTAGAGACGGAGGCAGGGTTGCCATAGTTACATTACTTTAATATATATACTTTACACAGATTCTTCTGGTCAGTGACGTAGCAAGGTGAATGATAAAGTGAATGAACTATTTGAACAAGTTAATGTCACAGGTGAGGCAAATAATTATTACACAAGGCAAGGAAATAACTGACAGTCAGTTCTACAGTGTGTAGTACCAGTAAATATACACTGTTTACCGTCACTCTCACTACTACATCTTTCTGACAGTCAGTTCTATAGTGTATAGCACTAATAAATATACACTGTTTTCCGTCACTCTCACTACTACATCTTACTGACAGTCAGTTCAACAGTGTATAGTACCAGTAAATATACACTGTTTACCGTCACTCTCACTACTACATCTTGCTGACAGTCAGTTCTATAGTGTATAGCACCAATAAATATACACTGTTTTCCGTCACTCTCACTACTACATCTTACTGACAGTCAGTTCTACAGTGTGTAGTACCAGTAAATATACACTGTTTACCGTCACTCTCACTACTACATCTTACTAACATTTAATTCGTCAATGTGTATAACTTGCCCAAGTACACTCTTCAATGTCATTGTTACTATTACACTTCGTCGAGGAACAGTTCAATTAAAATTACCAAACAGATAGTTTACCATGTTCAGTAGAAATACACGTACACTACCAGCAGAGCCATTATCAATGTTATTACCTCTGTCAGTGGCAACTGTCACAGAACAGTGATCATCGTTCTTATTACCATTGTCGTCGACTCTGTAATTCACAGTTATTAACAGCTCAGTCGTCATCTTTGTTATTAGCAATTTTACTATGCCGTCATTACCAGCACAGCGTCGACAGTATATTATTTGTTATCATTAGTAATACAGTGCCATTTTCGGAACACATTTTTCTTAATTATTCTTACACCATCAACACTCTAAAGTCATTATTTTATCTTCTACTCTTCTGTTACGACAGCGGAAGTCACGCGATTCTGGGAGCATGCGTGCTGGAGTTTCTAGAAGGATCATGAATTTTCCTGGCAATTCTAGTTTGTTCGAGCCTCCTCTTTTTTCTAGTATATAAGCCTGTAAAAGAAAGTCAGCGAGATTGGCAGATAGATTGAAGAGATATAGATAGACTGAAGAGATAGATAATTGAGTCAAGCGAACTGTAGGCGCCCTAAGTAAAGTGTGTGAATCACTGTGATTTATAGCGTGTGTTATAAAAGTAG
Source organism: Limulus polyphemus (assembly GCF_000517525.1). Taxonomy (NCBI): domain Eukaryota; kingdom Metazoa; phylum Arthropoda; class Merostomata; order Xiphosura; family Limulidae; genus Limulus; species Limulus polyphemus. The sequence goes on along the minus strand of NW_013677693.1, from coordinate 7,399 downwards.
TTAAGTTTAAAGTTCCAGTGGAAATTTTGTGTATTCCTAAGTTTTATCGAGAAAGAATAAACTAGTTTTAAATTAATAAAGAACTAAAATAAAACTAAATAAAAAAACGAAGATGGAAACGAAAAGTGGCAAACCAAACTACAGCTTGGCAGATTTGATGGCAGCAATACAAGAACACCAAAATAAACAAGAAGAACAGAAAAGAAACAAAAGGAGAGACTACAGCAGTTATTGGAGGAAAAAGAAAAGAAACAAGAAGAGAGATTACAGCAGTTGTTGGAGAAAAAGAAAGAAAACAAGAAGAACGAGAAATTAAACAAGAAGAGAGACTACAGCAGTGGCAAGAAAAACCGCACCAGTGGCAACAGGAACAAGAAAAGAAACAGGAAGAAAGTCTCCAACAATTGAGAGAAAGCCAGCACACACAAATGGAAAAGATTAGTAAATTTTAAAGTGAATTAAATACATTAAAGGATGATTTACTGTCTTTTACACAGGGAGGATATATTAACCATGGACCTAATGAGCCCAGACAACAGGAAGCTCCTTCCAGACCCTGCAGCTAAACCCTAATGCAGACATCTTCAGTTCTGTGAGAAGTCACATTCCAGTCATGAGTGTCAGCAATAGGGATGATCTAGTACGAAGGAAGCCACAGGAGTTCGATGGGAAGGCACCATGGGAAGCTTATAAAGCACAATTTGAGCTACTGGCAGAAATGAATGGATGGACAGAGGATGACAACGAGCATGAAGGGACAACCACTAGAAATACTTGGACAGTTGTCAGCAGACGACAGGCACAACTATAGAGCACTGGTGTCGGCTCTAGAACTCAGGTACGGAACCCAAAATCAGTCAAAAGTCTACAGGGCCAGGTTCAGGACGAGAGTCCGTGCTAAAGGGGAGAGCCTGCAAGAGCTGACACAGGACTTGGAAAGCATAGCACACAAGGCCTACCCAACTGCACCACCCGATCTCCTCACGTTGTTGCTGAGGGATCCGTTCGTAGACGCCTTGGACAGTCCACAACTTAAGATACAAGTGA
>NW_013677693.1:4242-5412 GCF_000517525.1 Limulus polyphemus | reverse complement strand
TAAATTCTGTACATTTAATCAAGTTATTGTTAATTATCTATTATTTTAATGTAAGTGGCTATTGTTCGTACCGAACAATACTAAGGAAAGGACAGTGTTATGACAGCGAAAGTCACGCGACATTGAGAGCATGCACGCTGGAGTTTCTAGAAGGATCATGAAATATTCTGGCAACTCTTTTCCTAGAATATAAGCCTGGCAAAGAAAGCCAGCGAGATTGGCATATAGATTGAAGAGATATAGATAGATTGAAGAGATAAATAATTGAGTCAAGCGAACAGTAGGCGCCGCAAGTAAAGTGTGTGAATCATTGTGATTTATAGTGTGTGTTATAAAAGTAGTTAAGTTAAAGTGACTGTGGAAATTCTGTGTATTACAAAGTTGTATGGAGAAAGAATAAACTAGTTTTAATTAAGAAAGGATTTGTATCGCTGAAGTTCCTCGGAAAGAATTTATACCGGAAATTAACAAACGACGAGATACGTAACACTTCTGTTTTTAATATCATAACTACTAACGCCACTAGATCTTAAATAAAATTATAATATTGGAAGAGATTGATTAATGTTCTATAGAAGTGTGTTTCTTCTTCAGAATAACATTATAACTTTATGTGAAAACTACTTCCAAAAGTAAAAGTTTGTTCTGTTATTTTAGCAATTCAGATTTATATACTGGTATCTGCGTAGGACGAAACAAACTGCCGACATGTTAACTTGGCAATATTCGAAATATTTCGATGTATTCCATAGAAGCTAAGCGAGAATAGTCCTAACATTCGAGTTTATAAAATCATCTTTCAGTGCTAAATGAACGGCACTCTCGTGTAACCAAATTCACAGGACAAGCATATAAAGTGATAATACCCAACCACGGAAAGTGCTTCCAAAAATAAATCAGTTTAGCTAGATTGTGAAGTTTATCTAAATATAATAAATATTAAATGTAAAATGTCATCATTAGTGCTCATTGTTAATATCTTATGTTTAGACTAATTTCACTGAAAACCAGATGTTCAGAAAAAAATTTTAGTCAACATACATAAGAAAATATATAAAAACAAAAACAAGAACAGTGAAGGTTTAAATCACTATTGTTACGTTTCCGTTCGTTAGTTAATTTTCCGTAAATTCGTTCCGACGAAACTTTAGCGACACAAGTCCTTTCTTA
>NW_013677693.1:0-3305 GCF_000517525.1 Limulus polyphemus | reverse complement strand
GTTGTCTCTCTTCTTTGTTTCTTTTCTCGTTCTTCTTGTTTCTTATCTTTTCCTCCTACCACTGCTGTAATTTCTCTTCTTGTTCTTCTTGTTTCTTTTCTTTTTCCTCCAACAACTGCTGTAATTTCTCTTCTCGTTCTTCTTGTTTCTTTTCTTGTTTATTTTCTCGTTCTTCTTGTTTCTTTTGCCGTTCTTGTATTGCTGCCATCAAATCTGCTAAGCTGTAGTTTGATTTTCCACCTCTCGTTTCCATCTTCTTCTTCTTTTATTCCTATCCCACTTCTGACACCAATTTGTTACGTCTCCATTTGTTAATTAATTTTTCGTAAATTCGTTCCGACGAAACTTCAGCGACACAAGTCCTTTCTTAAATAAAACTGGTTTGTTCTTTCCGAATACAACTTTACGATACACTTAATTTCAACAGTCGCTCTATAACAACGCTATAACTCACGTCTCACGTGGCCAACAATATTTTGTCGGCATACATTCAATTACTCATTGCCTCTCCGTCGCTTCGTGGCCGGTCTTATCTATACAAGACTACACTATATCTAGAAAGATCACGAGATTTAAGGAAAAGACGTAAAAGTTCGAGAATGACGTGGCGTGATACTAGTCACGTGACCTCGATGTCGTAACAATAGATATGTGTGTGTATATATATATATATTTATATTGATGTGATCATCTGAAGCGTAGTAAATACACAAAAATATTAAAACATCAGGTTCGTATATATTTATATTGATGTGATCGTCTGAAGCGTAGTAAATACACAAAAATATTAAACATCAGGTTCGTATATATTTATATTGATGTGATCGTCTGAAGCGTAGTAAATACACAAAAATATTAAAACATCAGGTTCGTATATATTTATATTGATGTGATCGACTGAAGCTTAGTAAATACACAAAATATTAAAACATCAGGTTCGTATATATTTATATTGATGTGATCGTCTGAAGCCTAGTAAATACACAAAAATATTAAAACATCAGGTTCGTATATATTTATATTGATGTGATCGTCTGAAGCGTAGTAAATACACAAAAATATTAAAACATCAGGTTCGTATATATTTATGTTGATGTGATCGTCTGAAGCCTAGTAAATACACAAAAATATTAAAACATCAGGTTCGTAATATCATATTTATTTATATTTTTGGTTTCGGTGTGTTGCTAGCTCTTCCGAAACATGAAACATTAAACACATACTACAGCCAATCTAATAGAAAACATGAAACATTAAACACATACTTCAGCCAATCTAATAGAAAACATGAAACATAAAACACATACTTCAGGCAATCTAATACATAACATGATACATAAAACATACTTCAGCCAATTTAATGCTATATATGATATATAAAACACATATTTCAGCCAATGTAATATAAAATATGAAACATAAAACACATACTTTAGCCAATCTAATACATAACATGATACATTAAACACATACTTCAGCCAATCTAATGCAAAACATGTTACACAAAACAACATACTTCAACCAATCTAATCTTTAACACTTATATTGACAATATTCTCATCGTCGTCTTTAACACTTATGTTAAAAATCATGTGATAGTTGTCTTTAACATTTATATTAAAAATAATGTCATCGTCGTCTTTAACACTTATGTTAAAAATCATTTCATCGTCGTCTATAACACTTATATCAACAATCATGTCATCGCCATCTTTAACACTTATATTGACAATATTCTCATCGTCGTCTTTAACACTTATGTTAAAAATCATGTTATCGTCGTCTTTAAAATCTATATTAAATCATGCTATTGTCGTCTTTAACACTGATATGATCAATCATTTCATCTTCGTCTTGAACATTTATATTAACAATTGTTACTGTTGTCTTTAACACTTATATTTAAAATTGTCATTGTCGTGTTTAAAACTTATAATAACAATCATGTGATCTTCGTGTTTAACATTTATATTAAAAATCATGGTATAGACGTCTTTAACACTTGTATTAAAATCATGTCATCGTCGTCTTTAATAATTATATTAACAATCATGTCACGTTGTTTTTAACACTTATCTTAACAATCATGTCATCGTTCTCTTTAACGCTTGTATGAACAATTATGTTATCTTTGTCTTTAACACTTATATGAAAAGTCATCTCATCATCGTCTTTAAAACTCATATTAAAAATCATGTCATCGTCGTCTCTAACAGTTATAGTAACAGTCATGTCATCGTCGTCTTTAACACTTATATTAACAATCATGTTGTCATCGTCTTTAACACTTATATTGAGAAACATGTTATCGTTGTCTTTAACACATAAATTAACAATCATGTCATCTTCATCTTTAACACATGTATTAACAATAATGTGATAGTTCTCTTTAAAATTTATATTAAAAATCATGTCATCTTTAACTTTATATTGACAATCATTTACCGTCGTCTTAACACTTATATTAACAATCATGACAAGGTCATCATTAACACCTATATTAAGAATCATGTCATCCTCGTCTTTAACACTTATATTAAAAATAATATCATCGTCGTGATTAACACTTATAATAACAATCATTTGATCTTCGCCTATAACACTTGTATTAGAAACCATGTCATCGTCATCTATAATAATTGTATTAACAATCATTTTATCTTCCCGCTGTTGATATTTACCTATGTTATATATAGATGATACTACAGTAACTGATAGTGATATCTACCTATGTTATGTATATATGATACTACTGTAATTGATATTTACCTATGTTATGTATATAGATGACACTACAGTAATTGATACTGATATTTACCTATGTTATGTATATACGATACTACAGTAATTGATACTGATATTTACCTATGTTATGTATATATGATACTACAGTAATTGATACTGATATTTACCTATGTTATGTATATATGATACTACAGTAATTGATACTGATATTTACCTATGTTATGTATATATGATACTAAAGTAATTGATACTGATATTTATCTATGTTAAGTATATATATGATACTACTGTAATTGATACTAATATTTACCTATGTTATATATATATATATGATACTACAGTAACTGATACTGATATTTACCTATGTTATGTATAGATGATACCACTGTAATTGATACTGATATTTACCTATGTTATGTATATATGATACTACAGTAACTGATACTGATATTTACCTATGTTATGTATATATGATACTACAGTAATTGATACTGATATTTACCTATGTTATGTATATATGATACTACAGTAATTGATACTGATATTTACCTATGTTATGT
>NW_013677692.1:3059-12246 GCF_000517525.1 Limulus polyphemus | reverse complement strand
GATCCTTTATTGTAGTACTCCCATATAATATAAGATGTCTTAGGATTGGTTGTTAGGGTATACTAAGTCTAAAAGATCCTTTATTGTAGTACTCCCATATAATATAAGATGTCTTAGGATTGGTTGTTAGGGTATACTAAGCCTGAATGATCCTTTATTGTAGTACTCCCATATAATATAAGATGTCTTAGGATTGGTTGTTAGGGTATACTAAGCCTGAATGATCCTTTATTGTAGTACTCCCATATAATATAAGATGTCTTAGGATTGGTTGTTAGGGTATACTAAGTCTAAAAGGTCCTTTACTTTAAGATGATAAACCTTGTACTGACTTCTGAATGTGTTTCTTCATTTAGTGTAAGATGTTAATCATTAGACTAGAAATCTACAACTCTGTGTACAGACTGCAACACACCTTAACTACTTGATAAAACTTACTTGTTCCAGCATAGAAGACAGTGTATTCAATGCCATCTACCTCTATTTTATGAACTATTAGTCTTCTAAATATCACATCCTTTCTGAAAAATATGGGTTTTCCGCCATCGTGGGTTACGGCGGAGTCCGCCAGAGGGTGACTTCTTATAAAATTGAGAACAGCGTCAGGTAGGGTCTGTGTATCGTTCACGCATGAGCCAGGGCGTGGTTCGGGAACCTTACTACTGAGGACAGGTAGCCAAGCCGACGATGATGTGGGCTGCTCCTTAAATTTCCCGTTTAAGGCTTCTTCAATAGAACTTAAGCTGAACGTGCATATGGCAGATCCGATTAACCCAGTCCTAAAGGAAAACAATAACCAGTGAATTAATGTCCCTAAATAACTCACACAAACATTTATTCTGCCATGGTTTACTCCACAATTCAAAGTTTTTACAATAAAGATATTGATTTCGATGAGAAGACTTTTGTTATGTAACATAAACAATAAACGAATGAAGAGAAACATATTTCATTTAAACAGATTTAGAAAGAACTGTTAGAATAATAACATGGGACTAGAATCAAAAGGTGTACATTGTGTGAATCTTGGGAGTAATACTGACAACAAGTGGTATCTAGTGTTTAGTTTTGTAATGTTTAATCTTTATTATAAGTTTAGTATTCAGAAACAGGGAGTAATACTGGCAACATGTGAAGTAAACACTAGATATAATAAAGATTAAACCTTACAATAAGTTTAGTATTCAGAAACAGGGAGTAATACTGGCAACATGTGAACTAAACACTAGATATAATAAAGATTAAACATAACAATAAGTTTAGTATTAAGAAACGGAGTAATATTGGCAACATGTGAAGTAAACACTAGATATAATAAAGATTAAACATTACAATAAGTTTAGTATTCGGAAACGGAGTAATATTGGCAACAAGTGAACTAAACACTAGATGTAATAAAGATTAAACATTACAATGAGTTTAGTATTGATAAACAGGGAGTAATACTGGACAACAAGGGAACTAAACACTAGATATAATAAAGATTAAACATTACAATAAGTTTAATATAGGATGTACACTTACATGGAGGTAGTGAAAACTGCATAGAATCTGCTGTTATCGTTAGGAAGTTTATAAATGCTTTCTGAAATAAAAAATAGTGAAAACTAGAAACTTGTGCTCTGTATAACAAAAAACAAAACTGAAACCTAACTTACTATTTCACTAAAATATAAGGAAATTTAAATCTCGTCTATTACAGAAAGAAAAAAATCAAACCAAAACCTATCTGATATTGGTAAAATATAATTTACTATATAATGAAAAAAAGAAACTAAAACCCAACTTTCACATTTCAGTAAAATAATGAAAACAGACACCATTAAAACCTAACTCACGTATTTCACTAAAATAGAAAGGGAATTCTCCAGGAATGGAACAGTTGAGCCGTGTTTTCACATACGAAGCCCAGTTTTTGTTGAGAATATTTTTTTCCACCAGTATCTCTCTGTAGAAACAAGACAACAGTCAGACTAGCACACACACACACACAAACCTAGATTATAATGATGTCAAAGTTGTATTTTATTACATTAATATAATTATGGCTAAACATCTGCGTAACATTCATCACTTACTACTGAAAACTGCTTAAGATTACCATCATAAAAGTTTGTTTGAAGTTAAGCACAATGGGCTATCTGTGCTCTGGCCACCACGGGTATCGAAACCCGGTTTTTGGTGTTGTAAGTCTGCAGACATACCGCTTTGCCACTGGGGGCATCATAAAAGTTACTGGCTGAATACATAATGTAATATTGTTTAACTACTGGCTAAACATTCACTATAACATTGTTTAAAATGCTGGCTGAATACACTCTAATATTGTTTAAATACTGGCTGAACATTCACTATAACATTGTTTAAACTACTGGCTGAATACACTGTAATATTGTTTAAAATACTGGCTGAATACACTAATATTGTTTAAACTACTGGCTGAATAAACACTAAAATATAATGTAAACTACTGGCAAAACACACATACAGTAATATTGTTTAAACTACTGGATGAACATTCACTATAATATTGTTTAAACTCCATACTGTTTAAAACAGGCTAAACACACAGTAAAATATTGTTTAAACTACTGACTAAACACACACTGTAATATTGTTTAAACTACTGACTAAACACATACTGTAATATGTGTTTAGTCAGTAGTTTAAACAATACTGTAATATTGTTTAAACAAGTTTTGAGTGAGTTTAATAGTCTAATAAAGTTGACAAACACCAGTAATATTCCTTGTTTTAACTTACATCTTACCTTACACACCCTTCCAACCCGAGAATAGATGGTTTTTCCACAGTTTATGTGTTCTACAGCATTTTCTCTGAAGAAGAAGTATACGTAGTCCCCCACGTCATAAGCTCCGACAAAGTCAGGTTCTAAAATAAAAGAACAGGTCTTCCATTTAGTTGAAATTCACCTGTAACACAACATACTAAGTATTACAACAATGTATAGTATTCGTTAGAACTTAGTAACCACTTACAGTGTACTTCTAATACTTCAGTAACCTGTTATAAAACTATATTGTACTGTTGAAACTACAGTAACCATGTTATAACACTATATTGTACTGTTGAAACTTCTGTAACCTGTTACAACACTATATTGTACTGTTGAAACTACAGTAACCATGTTATAAAACTATATTGTACTGTTGAAACTACAGTAACCATGTTATAACACTACATTGTACTGTTGAAACTTCTGTAACCTGTTACAACACTATATTGTACTGTTGAAACTACAGTAACCATGTTATAACACTATATTGTACTGTTGAAATTTCTGTAACCTGTTACAACATTATATTGTACTGTTGAAACTTCTGTAACCTGTTACAACACTATATTGTACTGTTGAAACTACAGTAACCATGTTATAACACTATATTGTACTGTTGAAACTACAATAACCATGTTATAACACTATATTGTACTGTTGAAACTAGAGTAATCTGTTACAACACTATATTGTACTATTGAAACTACAGTAACCTGTTACAACACTATATTGTACTGTTGAAACTTCTGTAACCTGTTACAACACTATATTGTACTATTGAAACTACAGTAACCATGTTATAACACTACATTGTACTGTTGAAACTTCTGTAACCTGTTACAACACTATATTGTACTGTTGAAACTCTAGTAACCTGTTACAACACTATATTGTACTGTTAAAACTACAATAACCATGTTATAACACTATATTGTACTGTTGAAACTACAGTAACCATGTTATAACACTATATTGTACTGTTAAAACTACAGTAACCATGTTACAACACTATATTGTACTGTTGAAACTCTAGTAACCTGTTACAACACTATATTGTACTGTTGAAACTACAATAACCATGTTATAACACTATATTGTACTGTTGAAACTACAGTAACCATGTTATAACACTATATTGTACTGTTAAAACTACAGTAACCATGTTATAACACTATACAGTAAAACCTTATGCAGCATGAAGTGTTATAACCAGAAAAGCTGCTGTGTTTAGGTAATTGAAGTTTTTATTTTATAACACACATGCATGTCTATTTAAAGTACTAACAAAATTACATACTATCCAACCATTTCGAATCGTATTTGATGGTCCTTTGAAAGGGGTAAATTTTTTGTTTGGTGTTGAAGTCGTATAAGTCCGTTCTGAAGATGACTGCGTCTGCTTTCGTAAACTCTGCCACAGTTCCACTGTATAGTCCAGGTAGTCCGCCCGGATTGCCCTTTTCTACAACAGAGGCGTTACTGTTTATATTAATATATTCTAGCTGTAGAAATGTTAGAGCAGCTGAGAGTAGTGATGAATGAAACAACACAGAGAAGTATATAATAAAACCTCCTATGATAAGTTCTTGTATACAGTCTGACTGATCCCTAACTAAGTGAAAGAAAGAATAAATATTGGTTTAAAATTATAGGTTACATAAGATATGTCATAAAGCGCCCCATAGTGTACAAAAGCCAAAATGTTTTTATAATTATACTTCGATAATCAACTAGACAAAACTAAGAACGTATTAAACCTTAATCAATCAACTAAACAAAACTAAGAACGTATTAAACATTTATCAATCAACTAAACAAAACTAAGAACGTATTAAACCTTAAACAAAACTAAGAACGTATTAAAACCTTAATCAATCAACTAAACAAAACTAAGAATGTATTAAAACCATAATCTATCAACTAAACAAAACTAAGGATGTATTAAACCTTAATCAATCAACTAAACAAAACTAAGGATGTATTAAACCTTAATCAATCAACTAAACAAAACTAAGAACGTATTAAACCTTAATCAATCAACTAAACAAAATTAAGAATGTATTAAACAAAACAAAGAACGTATTAAACATTTATCAATCAATTAAATAGTTTTTTTTACGTGAAATACAATCTAGTGAATACTACAGATACAAGTAAGAATGAAATATTTTCCATATTTCTGTTTATTAAAACTTACAGACAATAAGATTATAACTATAATACATGTGTACAGACAACCTACCGACCCATACGGCTGTGGCGTTATCATCAGGGTCAAAAGGACACTTTGCCACACCATCTCCAATACCCGGGATTGTATTCCACTGGTCAACGTGGGTCAAGTTGGCCTGAAATAATAAACATGATAAATTAAACAAAGGACGTCCTCCCAGGAACTGATCTATAGTACGAGTTAACATCTCCCCACCCTCCTAGAAACTGATCTGTAATACAAGATAACTTTTCTCCACCCTCCCAGGAACTGATCTATAATACAAGTTGACATTCTCTATATCTCAGGAACTGATTTGTAATACAAGATAACTTTTCTCCACCCTCCAAGGAACTGATCTATAATACAAGTTGACATCCCTACATTTCAGGAACTGATCTATAATACAAGTTGACATTCCCTACATTTCAGGAACTGATCTATAATACAAGTTGACATCCCTACATTTCAGGAACTGATCTATAATACAAGTTGACATTCCCTACATTTCAGGAACTGATCTATAATACAAGTTGACATTCCCTACATTTCAGGAACTGATCTGTAATACAAGTTGACATTCCCTACATTTCAGGAACTGATCTATAATACAATTTGACATTCCCTACATTTCAGGAACTGATCTTATATATATATAGGTAAATATGATATTAGATAATAAAACTGGACTATATATATAGGTAAATATGATATTAGATAATAAAAACTGAATTTGATTACATAATCCAACCTTGTTACCAGATGTATGACTGTAAAAACCACATCCGCATCATACAACCAATATTGGACGGCAGCAGGCTCTATGTATGTGGAACGAACGCTTTTAGTCCAATGGATTGGATTTTTGACGTAAGTGATTTAGGAATCTTCTAAGTAAAATTTACAACCTTGTTAACCCTGGTTATTAAAACACCAGAGGTTTTTGTACACTTCCTTGTGAAAATGTTAGATCAGTTCCTTGGAGGGTGGAGAAAAGTTATCTTGTATTACAGATCAGTTCCTGAGATGTAGAGAATGTCAACTTGTATTATGTCCAGTTTTATTATCTAATATCATATGTACCTTTATATATAGTCCAGTTTTATTATCTAATATCATATTTACCTTTATATATAGTCCAGTTTTATTATCTAATATCATATGTACCTTTATACATAGTCCAGTTTTATTCTCTAATATCATATGTACCTTTATACATAGTCCAGTTTTATTCTCGTATCTTCGCGGTCATAACTCACCTCTGATTTACCTTTTGACACACACCTGGCGACGTTTGATGATTCTATAGTGAGGGAATTCTACATAGTGAAGGAATATAATACATTATTTTCACATATTATTAAATTAAATATTCGAGTTATTGTTTTACTTTTTAACAGGCTCTCCCCCCCCCCCTCTAACCAATAAGCCTGTTATAGTATATAAAAGAACTTCCAGCATTCAAAGAAATATTAAACAAGACCAGTAAACTGTAGTTATTTTGTTTCTTACTAAATATAAAACCCGTTTCAAATGGTCAACATATCAATTACTAATTCTCACTAAATCTAATTCTACTTATGGCCACCGTATTGACTTGATAGCTGGAGATTCTTAATTACACAAATTTTTGTAATGGAAATATCATACTCATTTTGCACGTGAGATAGAACTCGCGAGTTATTTTACACAGCACGTGATGAGTGTCCACTAATTTTATGACGTCACCATCGGGTAGTAGACTCGAGTCGATGTATAGCCTATTAATTAAACAACAAATATATATATACGTATTTGTAAACAAACGGTGTTATCAGTAATTTGGGAGTTTTACCTTTACGGGAATATAATACGACTTGTGAGAACAAGTACCGAGAGTTAGCTCTGGACAGGCTTTCTTCGGAAATTCGACTTTTAATTGAAACTAAGGCAGAACTCAGGATAAGGTGCGTTTATTTTCGATTAAAAGAATTTTGTTGGTATTTTTTACTGTTGTAGAAGATCAGTATTTGTGTAACGTTCTTGTTATCAAAGCTACACAATGAGTTAACTGCGCTCATTCCTACCACCGCGAACACAGAATTTTGTATTGTAACTTCGGAAAATTACTGCAATAAAGAACAGTCCGCCGTCTTGTTATGTTACTAACAAAACATTATTAATCATTAAAGACGATAGCAGTGAATTTAGGCTGGGTTTCAGTTTTGGTTTCAATAAACTAATAAGGAAACGAACAACGGCATATCTGGACTTCACTAATATTGAGTCGGTTGGAAGGACCATAAACGACATCAAAGCTCCATTTAGTACTGCTATTTATTGTTTTTTAGAATTTCGAAGGACTTAAACACTTTTGGCAATACAGTTTGAGAATAATAATAAAATTACTAATAATTTTTTATTTCATCAGGGCTAGAAGCACAAGTTCTACTGGCACTAATAAACCCGTATTTATTTATCTAATGGACTCTTCTCAGCCTTGTATATAATATGATATGGAATACAAAAATACTGGTAAACCAAGGAAATCATTTCGCCAACAAGCTAAGCGATGAGAAGTTTTTATGTGATGTAAGGACCATATAGGTTTCCTGATATGGAGACCAACTTGTATTAAGATTCTTTGTGTCAAGTGTGGGTTCTGTAAAAATAAAGATGAAAAAAGAAACTGATTATCCTCCGTGTCGATTTTTTCCCGACGTGTAAAACTATTCTACCATAAACCCAAAACTGGGAGCCCCCCACAACTGTGATACGAACCAGTAATTTCATTCCCAATAATCCAAATAAGTCGACCGAATCGCTGATGCTGGTCACAATCACGTGATACGAGTCGTCATGTGTTGTTATCTCACTAAGCTGGAATAGGAAAGGATAAGCGTCCCTAGATCTGACTGTAAAAATTACAATATCTTTGTCCTCGTCACACTGCGTCCCTCAAGGGACGGAGAAACAATGAATTAAACTTCCCGATTATCGTTAATCGTTGTCAGTTTATGATGTTCCAGTAAAATGGTGCAGGTATTGTGGACAACATGAAACTGTATAGTGTCACTTAATGATCGTTTTCACATATCGACCCTCCCGAATTTCATCCAATATGGCTGCCATGCTTGTGTGAGATGAATATTAACAATACAATGTTGTTCGTTTAAAGTGGTCAATAACTACCTTTAAATGGTCTTTAGAGATTCAAAAATTCTCCATGTGTATTAAACTATCGGTCGTATTAATCGGATCTTACATATGGTTTCTGTCAAATCTAACTTTTGGTTCAGTACAAATTTACACATTTTTCTACAAATACTTCACAACGCTTATGTTTCCTAAATACTTCATAATAAATAGATATCATAGCTAAAACTCGTCTGCCTGATATGCTACTTTACTCCGATATTTTGTTTTTATGTGGTGCAGTAGATGGCAGCACTATACAATATATATATATATATATATATATATATATATATATTGTATAGTATTAAAGGTCCTGACAATTTACATAAAACAATTAATGGACATCAATCATCTTTAAAAATATTTTATTTTTGTGATAAATTTCAAGATCAATAACATATACGCTGAAATAGATATCTAGCTATAAAAATTGTGTAGTTTCTTGGCGTTTTTCAAGTGCTTGTAGAGATCATAATATCTAACCCAGTCACTTTCAGAGTGGTAGTAGCTATATTCTGTCATATCTAACCTAGTCAAGACTGTTGAACATGAGACTTATAGAGCATTAGTAGCTATATTCTGTCATATCTAACCTAGTCAAGACTGTTGAACATGAGACTTATAGAGCAGTAGTAGCTATATTCTGTCATATCTAACCTAGTGAAGACTGTTGAACATGAGACTTATAGAGCAGTAGTAGCTACAATCTGTCATATCTAACCTAGTGAAGACTGTTGAACATGAGACTTATAGAGCAGTAGTAGCTATATTCTGTCATATCTAACCTAGTGAGGACTGTTGAACATGAGACTTATAGAGCAGTAGTAGCTATATTCTGTCATATCTAACCTAGTCAAGACTGTTGAACATGAGACTTATAGAGCATTAGTAGCTATATTCTGTCATATCTAACCTAGTCAAGACTGTTGAACATGAGACTTATAGAGCATTAGTAGCTATATTCTGTCATATCTAACCTAGTCAAGACTGTTGAACATGAG
>NW_013677692.1:0-2119 GCF_000517525.1 Limulus polyphemus | reverse complement strand
TGAGACTTATAGAGCAGTAGTGGCTACAATCTATCATATCTAACCAATCTGTCATATCTAACCTAGTGAAGACTGTTGAACATGAGACTTATAGAGTAGTAGTAGCTACAATCCGTCATATCTAACCTAGTGAAGACTGTTGAACATGAGACTTATAGAGTAGTAGTAGCTACAATCCGTCATATCATAGTTTACTTTCTTACAGCTCGTATCGTGTGTTTAAATACTAGGAACAATCACCATAGTTTACTTTCCTATAGCTAGTATCGTGTTTTTAAATACTAAGAACAGTCACAATTTCTTGACGTACGTTTTGTATTATAATAAACGTTGAAATGTCAGCGTCTTTCAACTTTCATTACATATATGTATCCCATCTAATCACTTGCCATGTATATTGTGATAGCTACATAAATATTCTGACTTAATAAGTGAAATATTTATTTCGAAATGCTTAAACAAAAAAGGCCTAACTTTCATGATATTTCAATTTATCCAGGCTCATTCTTTGTTCACAGCTGTTGAGTCGCACGCGCTAACCCGGTAATAACTAAAGAAGGTTTTGTTCATGAACTCGCGAGCTGAAACTGATTCGTGCGTTAGAGGTACGTAACAAAAGAGATTGATGGCTTGAAGCACGGCTCCTAGATTCAGTTCTTTACAAGGGGAACTGTGGTGAAGGCTTAGTTAGAGATATGAAGTAAGACATCAATCATACGGTAAGCTAATACCTGCCGTGCATAAATTAGTTTCGGTTTTCAGTGTCTTTTCTCACAAAATGTTTCTGTCTTCACTGTTTATTCTGGAGATAATGACCCACAGTTTCTGTCTTTAGTGTTTATTCTGGAGATAATGACACACAGTTTCTGTCTTTAGTGTTTATTCTGGAGATAGTGACACACAGTTTCTGTCTTCACTGTTTATTCTTGAGATAATGACCCACAGTTTCTGTCTTTAGTGTTTATTCTGGGGATAGTAACACAGTTTCTGTCTTCGGTGTTTATTCTGAGGATAGTGATACACAGTTTCTGTCTTTAGTGTTTATTCTGAGGATAGTGACACAGTTTCTGTCTTCGGTGTTTATTCTGAGGATAGTGATACACAGTTTCTGTCTTTAGTGTTTATTCTGAGGATAGTGACACAGTTTCTGTCTTCGGTGTTTATTCTGAGGATAGTGATACACAGTTTCTGTCTTTAGTGTTTATTCTGGGAATAGTGACACACATTTTCTGTCTTTAGTGTTTATTCTGATGATAGTGACACACATTTTCTGTCTTTAGTGTTTATTCTGATGATAGTGACACACATTTTCTGTCTTTTAGTGTTTATTCTGATGATAGTGACACACAGTTTCTGTCTTCACTGTTTATTCTGGAGATAGTGACACACAGTTTCTGTCTTCAGTGTTTATTCTGTGGATAGTGACACAGTTTCTGTCTTCGGTGTTTATTCTGGAGATAGTGACACAGAGTTTCTGTCTTTAGTGTTTATTCTGAGGATAGTGACACACAGTTTCTGTCTTCGGTGTTTATTCTGGGGATAGTGACACACAGTTTCTGTCTTTAGTGTTTATTCTGAGGATAGTGACACAGTTTCTGTCTTCGGTGTTTATTCTGAGGATAGTGATACACAGTTTCTGTCTTCGGTGTTTATTCTGAGGATAGTGATACACAGAACGTGTCTCAGTACATATTTGTTGTTTTTCGGTTAATGTGTATATATATATATTTCATGTCGGTATTTATTTAGAAAAGCTAAAAATTAAAGAAGAAAATACGTCACAAGGAAGGATAGCGCGAATCTTACGCAGGATATTCAAACCTTAGATGAAATACAATTAAATGTAACTTCTTAAGAGAGAAAAAAAATGACAGAATAAATTACATCATTGTGATTATTTCTTGCTGCTTTTTTTAATTTCTTTTTTGTGAGCAACCACCTTCTCACATCTGGCTACAGACAGAGAAAGGTGGTAAAGATGTGGGATTTTTTGGGCTAGAGTACACACATCTGGCTACAGACAGAGAAAGGTAGTAAAGATGTGGGACATTGTGGGCTAGAGTACACACATCTGGCTACAGACAGAGAAAGGTAGTAAAGATGTGGGACATAGTGGGCT
>NW_013677691.1:0-11313 GCF_000517525.1 Limulus polyphemus | reverse complement strand
CCTGCTAACAGATCAAGTTTTGTTGGAATATAACGTTAAGGTGCTTGTGTTAAGCCAGCTGGCCTTTTCAGACATGTACCTTTCTGGTCAAGAAGCTGGGCTGTTTCAGATGTACCATTCTGTTCAGGAAGCTGGCCTTTTCAGACACGTACCTCTCTGGTCAAGAAGCTGGGCTGTTTCAGATGTACTGTTCTGTTCAGGAAGCTGGCATTTTCAGACACGTACCTCTCTGGTCAGGAAGTTGGGCTGTTTCAGACACGTACCTCTCTGGTCAGGAAGCTGGGCTGTTTCAGATGTACCACTCTGGTCAGGAAGCTGGCCTTTTTCAGTTGTTTTCACTTTAACAAGATGAGATTGTTTATCAGTTACTTGAATTTAATGTAAATTGTAAAGTCTTATTGGTAAGAGCCATAATTGTTTGAATTACTAAAAAAAAGTTTTGAATCTATTTTTTCATGAGGTTGTAAAACTGTTAATTTTAGAAAATTACAAACATATTTTGTGATACCAGGCCTAGTAAAATGGAGAACACTAACTTTATCACTGATAAAAAATCTGCTTTTATGCTGTTCTTGATGTTCATTCAGTTCTTGTCTGTGCTTTGCATGAGATGTGTGTTAATAAAATTGTGTTCAAAAATAATTCTGTGAATGTACATGTAATACACTGTTGAAGTTTTCTTACTACCATATTTTTAGTGAAAATGTTTTTTAAGTTTCCTGTAACTTCATTGCTTTTGTTCTGCAGGTTCTGGAGAGGAATGTATAATCGGTTTGAGAATGGTGTCCACCCCAGGGAACCACTAGGAGATCTCTTACTTGCAACCAAAGATCATATCAGTAGTCTAGAAGATCACGTGATCCTCCTGCAGAGAGTAATGATTTTTGTTACCAAACTTGTTGAAGTAGACACCTGTAGGTGATTTCTTGGGAAAGTAGAACATTACTTATATTTACCTACATCTGAATGCTTCAAAATGTTTTGTTTTCTCTGATGGAAGAGTTTTACTTAATTCCACCAGGTGCATTAGGAAGATAGAATTGGCACTCCCCCTCCCCATGGAAAATGAGAAGCATAATTCTTTGTTTATTCATTTATCATATTTATATGAATTTACAAGTTTTTTATTCACAATTTTTTTTATAATATAATTTATAATTTTATTCATAATTACACATAATTTTCAGTTCTAATAAAAGTCACCAGGTTTGTTAGCAGCTTTACTTAAAATCTCTAGATACTTACCCTGAAGCTAAATGTATAAAAAACGTCACTACTATGGCGACCTCTTGGATACTAGACATGGCAGTTGTCACATAGGTCATCAAAGAAAGTGACAGGGTCTTTTGAACATCCCTTGAACCCTAACATGGTGTGATTGAGCTCCTGCCAGTAATGCCCATTGTGTTTTAGTAAGTTATTTTGTATTTACGAGATGAAGATTCCAGGAAAAAGAAAACAACAAATGTTTTATGTTATGATATATTTTTTTATATTTGTAGCTCAATACGCAAAATGATAGTAATAGTTTTAATTTTAGAACTAATTTCAAGAATAAAACTAATAAACACATAGTTTGATTAAATGTATTAAGGTAAAAATATTTCAGTGTTTTTGATAAATTTCACCAAGGCATGAAATTTATTTTTCATTTTGTTCTAAAGAAACATAAATTCAAAAGACAAAAGTGTGTATAAGTTGATGTTTATTTTCACTTTGTTTTTATTGTCTAAGATTGTAGATTTTATTATACTCTATGGAATGGGGATGTTGTGTAAAATTGTAGCTTTGAGTTATATTTATGGTTTGGGGTGCGTTGATTGTGTGTTTTGTGAAGTTGTTGCTTTGAGTTATAAGTACAGTTTGAGGTGTGTTGATTTTGTGTTGTGTGAAGTTGTAGTTTTGAGTTATACGGTTTGAGGTGTATTGTGGGAAGTTGTAGCTTTGAGTTATATATATACACGGCTTGAGGTGTGTTGTGTGAAGTTGTAGCTTTGAGTTATATGGTTTGAGGTGTGCTGTGTGAAGTTTTAGCTTTGAGTTATATATATAGTTTGGGGTGTGTAGATTATGTGTTGTGTGAAGTTGTAGCTTTGAGTTATATATATATATATATATATATATATATACATGGTTTGGGTGTTGTGTGAAGTAGCTTTGAGTTATACTGTATAGAATGAGTTAAGGAAATATGCATCCAGAGCTTGAAATTGAAGAGTTTACTTGATGGTTAGCAATCTCAACATTAAAAGTGAAGTTGAAGAGCGTGTAAAAAGTGATAAATATAAAATTTACAAGGTTGGATAACATAGGTGCAGCAATAACCCAACAACTTCAAGCTGCATCAGTTGTCTTGTGCAGCTTTGGATCTTGAAGATAACTGAATTATTTTTATAGAATCTAGGACAGTGGTTCACAAACTTGAATCACCTGAGGACCGTTTTTAATTATTTTGTTTTTGCAGACCTCAAACCTATTGTTTTTTTACTTTGGGAAAAAATTCTGTGTACATGAAAATCTGTATTCCAAAATTAAATTTTTTAATTCATATAAATGTAATTTTACAGAAAATATTTTATCCTATAAATCATATCTTTTTTTAAATATTTATATGAAATTTCAGATATGACTTGCAGACACTCCCCCCTGGAGTACCCTTTTGGACCCTAGTTGGAGAAAAGCTGATTTAGGATATTGTTTGTGTAACTGAATTCTGTGTTTGATTTTAATTATGAGTGGTTCACCAGTCATATAACTAATTTGTTTCATATTATATATATATATATATATATATTCCTGTGTCTATGTAAACTATGTTCCTGATGATGAGCCTCCAGTGGCTCAGTGGTAAGTCTCTGGACTTACGATGCTAAAAATGAGGTTTCAGTACTCTTGGTAGGCACAGTCCAAATAGCCCATTGTGTAGCATTGTGCTTAACAACAAGCAAAACCTAGTTGACATTTTGTACATTTGTTACTGTATTAAACATGAAATAAAGTTGTTTTCGTTATCCATTCAAAACATCTTTTAAAAGTTCATAAAGAATTATAATTTTTCATAGTTACTTGTTGTAAATTAAATTTTGGAATCAATGTTTGTTCCAGCAAAATTAATGATATTTTATTGCAGAGAATTGGTCAGTTGAAGGAAGTACTGGGTCACGTGGACAGTCCAAGTAAAGACATTGATTCTCGAATGACTGATAGTGGTATGGCTGAGGAAATTGATGGTCTTAGTTTCTGTCCAAATACTTTAGAAGAACTTGGCATTGGACTTGAAGGAAGCGAGAACAGTGTTCGAGATTCAGGTGTCAGTGATGTCGAAAGTGGAGGCTTAGACGCGAGAGACATGGATTCTTTACTTCAGCATAGCTGTGAGTATAAATATATATATAGATGTAGAGAAAGAAGAGAACATGGCTACTATTATAGTGCAATAAGTTTGTTGCATCTACTAACACTGACCTTATTGGTGCCCATAGCGAGTAGCAGTGCCCTAGACTCTGCCGTGATACAGCAGCTGGCTGATGAGTTGGATTCTGTTGCCTTGGACTGGAAGAGCTTTCGGAATGTCCGAGAGTGTTTGTGTTCCACACCTTTTGATCATTTCAGCAGGAAGGTGAGATAGTCAGTACATATATATTATATCTATGTACATAATTACCCCACTAAAGTCAGTACTTGTATATTATATCTATGTACATAATTACCCCAATAAAGTCAGTACTTGTATATTATATCTATGTACATAATTACCCCAATAATATCAGTGCTTGTATATTATATCTATGTACATAATTACCCCAATAAAGTCAGTACATGTATATTATATCTATGTACACAATTACCCCAATAAAGTCAGTACATATATATTATATCTATGTACATAATTACCCCAATAAAGTCAGTACATGTATATTATATCTATGTACATAATTACCCCACTAAAGCCAGTACTTGAATATTATATCTATGTACATAATTACCCCCACTAAAGCCAGTACTCAAATATTATTTTCTTACTTGTGGTGGTATGTCAGAGTTTTTTTTTTTGGTAATCCCCTGGTGGTAAATTACAATGTTTCTTTTATGCTCTGCATACACATGCACTCTGATGTTTGTAACTTATGTTCACCCTCTGTTTTCAGTGAAACTGCATCAGGAAAAGTCTTGTCTGATTAGTGGACAGAGCAGACTGTTTTGACAAAATTAGTTGACATAGTCGCTTTGTATTGCTAGAACAGTAAGATAAAGTTATTTTAATGAGATCCTGTTGTTCAACTTTTTTATTACATTTGACTTTGATCCTGGAGATCATGTAGATGATTTTGTTTTGTTTAATAACATATGAAGAAGTATTTTTGCTGGAGTGAGAAACAGGACTGTAAAGAACTTGTAGAGTTATACAGAAATCAAAAACCTTTATAATGTGGAATAAACTAAGTCAGTTTCATTGAAATCAGCACATTTATCAGAAGTGAGTGAGAAAATGTATTTAACAGTGAAATCAAAGTACGGGTTAAACAAATTAAGATCTTTTGACAACAGACTTTCCCATTAAACATTAAGATGTTGAATGAGGGTGTGTTTAGGTTGAAGTAATAAAACCATATCTCCTTACAGAACTGAATATTACATAATACTGACTTGTTGCCAGATGTACTAGAGAACAGTTGAATAAATGGTTCTTGTTTCTTTATTAAGTTTCACTGTTGGAGTTGTGGAGATGTATACTGCATTCGCTGCATTGACAAACGAATACCACTGCAAGGGCATTACAGTAAACGGCCAGTCTCAGTCTGCAGGCACTGCTATAAAGAGCTAATGAGGACAAACTCTATAGATTCTTAGAGACTACAGATTGTAAAGATTTGGTTTCAGTAGGTGTCATCATCACAGTGGCTATATTTGTACGATTGTGAACATTCCAAGTCTGTTTTATTTCTTACAAGTTGTTTATCGCTGTAACTTGTAGTGAATTTACTTGATCTCGGATTTGCGTCCATTGATCTTAAAGTTCTGAATCAGTCTAGTTTGTTTGTTAATTCAGAAATGTTTTACGTATTTGCTAGCTTGATTCAACACATAAAGTGTTTATTTTTTCTGAGTCCCAACATTAACAAGTTTTGTATAGGCAGTCTAATAAAATTATTAGATGGTCAAACTGTAGCTCCCTTGTGCATGACTTGAGAAGTGTAATAAATGAGTTTAGTTTGTATAAATACACTTTTTAGTTTCAAGTTTTGCTGGTCACATTAATACGTAATCAAAATTTTCATATAAATCAGGATATTCTAGTAAGTGATTTTTTTGAATGAGTAAAGAACAAATAGTCTGTGACATTTATAAAATGATTGAAAATACTGCTTTGTTGTGACTTTTATTTTAACTCTTGTTATTAAAAGCTTTGACTAGAATCAGTTAATTCTACACAAACTTAATATTGGTAAATGCTAGGCTTTATATGTACCGTTTTCCAAGCTATGATCGAAGTTAGTAAATATTTCCCTTGACATGGTGATGAAGATGAGATTAATTGTTTTATGTTATGATTTTGTAGTTGAGTATTTTTGCAAGCTTTAGTAAAGTTGTTTAAAATTTTGTGATGAATGATTAACTTGTGAAGAATTGTTTTATTCTCAGTTGAAATAAGTTTAAAATGTATCAGTACATTTCTGTATATAAAGACATTTTTAAAGGCTGCCAAAGTAAAATCAATGACTGTTTGTACGTTGTGGCCTTAAGTCTTTGAGCAATTAGTTTGTTGTAGGAATAATTTAAAAATGTGTTCAAACAGTATTTTGTCTTAAAAAGGGTAGTACATTATGATTCCAGCCTTTTTTTTTTTGGTATCAGAAGTTTAATTTGTGATAGTAAGTGGTACTTGGTCAGTAGACGAGATTTCATCAGGTTTACCACCATCTGCTACGATATCGTCGGGCTTTGAATCCTTTATTTATGATACTTGTATTGAAGTTACAGAGATGGCAATGTTTAGGAAAGTATCGATTCTTTGTTATAGCACAATCTGTCTTCTTCGTGGAGATGTTCACTCTAAGGTACACAAGTTTCCCACTGTCGTCTCTCGAAAATTATGAATTCTTAAGAGCTATGCACAGTATATTCTATTCATTTTATGCAGTATTTGATTGTTTAATCATAAAAATAAGAAGGATTATGAGTAAGCATGTTTTAAGTCCCATCAATGTATATGTATTTGGGTGTGATTAATAACTTGAAGAATAAATTTAGAAAACAAAATGAAAATATCTATCTTGTGTATTGATCCAAGTAGGAGTTTACTAAGTCCACTTGAAAAACGTTGATGTAACACCTGACTAAATTGTGAATGTTTTTATTTCTCCATAGTGACTTTCATAGTCAGTAGTTACAAGTATATTCTACTGAAGGTTTACGCTCATTCAGAGTTACATAAAACTGTTACCTTATCAATACTCTGATGGCATAGTTTTTCTAATTATTTTCAGGAGACAATATTCAGAAAATATCTTAACCAAAAACCAGATTTATCTATCAACGATCAGTTTAAGGTGTATCAGTAAATGTTATTAATACTGTGTACATTAATTAAGTTAATAATACCTGTTAATACAACTGTCATGATCACGAGGAATGTGATAGGAATATTAAATCATCTTCTGGCATATTACGAGATCAGTAGTGTAAAGAACACATGGCTGACATTAACATTACCTGGAATCTTTGTGTGCTTTAACTGTTCTCAAGGCAAAAGGTCCACAAAAAAATATTTTAATACAATGGCAAATTTATGATAACATTGCCAAGCTGTGGATGATGAAAGTTAGACTACCCAGAACAATACTTACCGGGGACAGCTTCCCCAAGTACTCATGCCCAACAGTTGAAACTCATAAGTGTGTTAACTTGGAATATTGTACCATAATAGTGATAAGTGTGTTAACTTGGAATATTGTACCATAATAGTGATAAGTGTGTTAACTTGGAATATTATACCACGATAGTGATTCATGTGTTAACTTGGAATATTATACCATGATAGTGATATGTGTGTTAACTTGGAATATTATACCATGATAGTGATACGTCTGTTAACTTGGAATATTATACCATGATAGTGATACGTCTGTTAACTTGGAATATTATACCATAATAGTGATACATCTGTTAACTTGGAATATTATACCATGTTAGTGATATGTGTGTTAACTTGGAATATTATACCATGATAGTGATACGTGTGTTAACTTGGAATATTATACCACAATAGTGATACGTCTGTTAACTTGGAATATTGTACCATAATAGTGATACGTGTGTTAACTTGGAATATTATACCATGATAGTGATACGTGTGTTAACTTGGAATATTATACCACAATAGTGATACGTCTGTTAACTTGGAATATTATACCATGATAGCGATACATGCGTTAACTTGGAATATTATACCACGAAAGTGATACGTGTGTTAACTTGGAATATTATACCTTGATAGCGATACGTGTGTTAACTTGGAATATTATACCACAATAGCGATACGTGTGTTAACTTGGAATATTATACCTTGATAGCGATACGTGTGTTAACTTGGAATATTATACCACAATAGCGATACGTGTGTTAACTTGGAATATTATACCACGTATTATATCAGTTTTGTACTCTTGAACAGGCTATTGTAACAGTAACAGGCGAGACAACTCAAACATAATATTTGACAAAGTATACTTTTAATGACGACTGATACACCAACACACTTAGTTGCAAGAGCAATAAATAATCTGTATTATAATCTACGATAGTCATTGTAAGATCTGGTTTCATGTAGAACTTGTTGTAAGATACTACAAAACTGAATCTTTACACAAACAATCTACTTCAATGTAATTAGTACTATTTAACGTTAAAAAGATTTCCACTTTTGAAATACGAAAAAACTTAACATTTCAGATCAGCTTAAAAATAAAATTTTATTCTAGTTCTTAATAATTAAATATATGTAGATTGTAGCATTCTACTTTCTATACCAGAGGAAATACCGACACAGTTTTATTAAACTCTCTACTCACTGTGTATGTTGGAATAATAGTGATTACGTTTACTCTTGATAATATTTACAGCTATATTATTTTGCTATATATATGTATATTCTAACTATATTTTTTTCTCTATCAGTAAGTTAAACTACACAGCTACAGCTTACTTACCAGTATGCTAACGTTATTGTACAAGACTAATACAGCCTTCATCCTTGCAATCTTCAAAACTATTGTAAGATACTTAATTTCTAACACATCAACAGAAAAAAATCCCAGCCTAAATTCACAAGTAACCAGGTGTGTGACTAGCTAAATGAATGTTAACCAATAACAAAATTCTTGTGTCAGCACTGGAGTAACTGGTTTTATGCTCATAGAAGTATGTAATAAAAGAATTCTAACCCACCAGTGAAAAACTGAATAGGTTTGGGTGCAAGAACTTGCCTACTTCATTCCAGTGAAATACACAGAAGCCTTTTATATGTATATTACAAGCACTAACATGGATTTTGCTTGACAGAAGGTTTAAGCAGAAGAGTATATTTGAAAGACATTGCTAAAGACACTGCTAACGGACTACATCTGTCTACGAAGTGTCTGAATGATGTATGGAGCTGCTAGTGCAAATATTTATCGGGTAAGAATGTGGTCTTCACGAGTTGGAAACAAAAACTAAAGAGGAGAGCTCCAGTCGGGTTATATAGTTAACCTGAAGCTCAAGCTGTTCGGACAGTGTGTTTATGGTCTTGCTAAAGGAAAAAGGCCTCAATATTTTAAGAAAAACACCAGACTTCTTTATCTGTACTGCAAGTGTGATGAAGGGGAATAACTTACAATGATTATAGTAGAACACTACTCCAGATCATCTATAGTGGCTAACGTAACTGTCTTTATGATCTTCAGATCATCTGTAGTGGCTAACTTAACCTTTATGTTCTTCAGTGAGTATCAAATACTTGTATTAACACATTTTCTAGAAATCAGTTTTATGTTAAAATTATTTCAAGAATATACTTATTAGTGATTTATTTTTTTTTCGTGGTTTCATATAATATATAAATTATTTGCTTCTATGTGTTGAGAAAATTTTCCAGGTCTGTGGTCATCCTGACCATTAACACTTAAAATTAGCTCCTTACCTTTCTCTCACAAACAACTATTGAAATTTCTAAAGCCAGAAAGGTTCATGAAAAATACATTGAAGCCAATATTTCAGGCAGAAAATGTTAGAGCTTATAACAGAAAGCTATTTGTAGCTTGGTATTAACAACTTAAGATTATTTCCAAACAAACATAGCAGTATTATATATGTTTCTCAAATAACTTAATGATTATGAACCATTCATATTTAAACTGTTTACACTTTAAAAACAGAACAATCTGTAACCACTTACACTAAATGATTTTCTTACCATTGTACAAAAAAGATAACATTTACAACCCTCAACAATTTGCCTGATAATTAAAAAAGAAATAAACAGACATAAGACATGTTTCCATATAAATTGCGTGCTTAAAAATAACTCTCAGAAACCAAAAATTATAACGTAATAGAGATGGAAATTTACAAAACCATAAAATCTAGCAACATCCAGGTTTTTAAACACACAAACAAAATTAAGCATGTGTTATTTAGTCACTTCTGGCTAAAAGATTGTTCTTCTCCGGCTGTAACCACTCCCGAACCATCAGCTCCACCATTGTAGCCAGCTCAGATTCTAGTGCTGACCAGTTACTGAAAGAGTGAACAAAACAATTATAATTCTGTAGTCCACATGTAAAATATTAATTAATGAGAGCTGTAATATCAGAGTTCTGCATTGTTTCTTTTTATTTGCCCATCATGTAACTAAAAAATGATGGTATTAGTTGTCTGAAAAGATTATCTATTTCTTCTGAAGATATGAAAAACACCTGTACTCCATGGCTTAACTGCAGTGTGTGTGTGTGTCTATACATATGACTGTATTTAAAAAATACTGCTCTGTTATTATAGGGCTAAAAAAATGTATTTTAAAGTTAATAACATTTTGTTGAAATATTTGTGATAAATGAAAGCTCACTTATGTTGCACTTATGCCTTTTTAACATAAGGGAATTTACATTACTATAGCTTGACTAATGCAGGATCTACACTAGTAACAACATGTGGATATCCAAACTGGTACGAATGCATTAACTAGGTCCTTCACACAAAGAAATAGGTATTAGAGTTATCTGGGAAGAAGCTTCTCAAGTCGGGGAGCAATCCTTGGTGAGTTGATTCCAAACAACGCTTTCTTGTACTCTCTTTTCAACTTCTGAATATAGTACTGAAGTAACTGGAATCTGAATTGCTCATCAGTGTGGCCATACCCTTATCCAACATCCCACACTAGTGACTTCACATGTTAGACAACTCCTTGAAGTAACTGGAATCTGAATTGCTCATCAGTGTGGCCATACCCTTATCCAACATCCCACATTAGACAATATAAGATCTACTTCCTTGACTCTATGAAACCATGAGTACTTTTAATACAGATAGCCATGGAAAGTTCAGTAAAGGTTACTTGCCACTGTAAGATGGCTGAGGGCAGTACCTACCTGAACATGAACAGAGTCTGACGAAACCCTAAACTTCACATCTTCATGGCTGCACACTACTCAGAGGTAAGTTTTTATAGAAGTAAAGTATGTCTTTTTTTTAGGGTTAGCCAATGGAAAGTTTGAAATTGTTTAACTTTTCTCTGCCAGAAATACTTTCTTTACTGAGATGCTATGTTAATACAGTTGTATAGTGTTTGTTAGGCCTAGCTGACCTGAATACATAACAATGTCAGTTCACCAGTCTATTTATAATTAAACGTAAATTAATGAGAGAGAGAGAAAGGAAAAAAAATAATCCTGACATAATGTTTAGAATGTAATGACCCAAGTATCTGACATAACTTAATGTTTAGAATGTAATGACCCAAGTATCTGACATAATGTTTAGAATGTAATGACCCAAGTATCTGACATAATGTTTAGAATATAATGACCCAAGTATCTGACTTAATGTTTAGAATGTAATGACTCAAGTATCTGAGTTCTTTATTCCACACGTAAACCTCCTCGAGTTGGTGGCTTATGCGCTCCACTCAAGACAGCATGACCAGAAATCCAAATAAATTCATTTCTAATGAGAGTAAAGTTGAACCAAAACAACTAAGCCCACAGGTTGCCCATACACCTGTTACTTTATGCTCCAACCATTCAACATAATTTAATGCTTAGAATGTAATGAGCT
>NW_013677690.1:11367-13281 GCF_000517525.1 Limulus polyphemus | reverse complement strand
AGTGGGTAATTTGCGCGCCTGCTGCCTTCCTTGGATGTGGTAGCCGTTTCTCAGTCTCCCTCTCCGGAATCGAACCCTGATTCCCCGTTACGTTGTGAACGTCTTATACATATAAGACTAACACATATCTAGTAAATGTTAGGACATTTTTGAAGGAACAGGATATTTCTAGAAAGAGGTGGCGTGAAACTAGTCACGTGACCTCGCTGACGCAACAATATATCTAACACTATAAGCTATACATGTTTTTGAATACAAACTTAATATAAATAACGTTTATGTTAAAATAAATACATAACAACAAATTCGTTACAATGAAAACAAAGAGGAGTTGATGTTATTATTTAGTTGCGGGTGATAATTGAAAATGGAGAGGCTTTATTTAATAAAGGTTTCATAATCTGTGGTTCCAGAATTTTAAATTTTTTTAGATGTGTGAGGTGGTTGTTATTCTCACTGTGAAATCTGATGCAAGACTCGGTGGATTAGTTAGCTTGTATCCACTTCTTGTTGGAATTCCCATGTGCTCGTGTGCACGTATTTGTAGGTGATGTGTAGTTTCACCAATAAAGGTAGCTTTACAACAACAACAACAACAAAAACGTGACAGTTTTTTGGTTTTAAAACGTCTGTCCCTAAATTAAGAGTTTAGGAACAAGCGTAACCAGGGTTATTCAGAATGGGCTTCTCTTCACCTCGCTCATGATTTGAGGTATTCAGGGTGGCTTAGCATTATTGATATTCATCATGATGAAAAAAAGATGTTGGGCTACAAGTAAAAAGAAAAACCGAGAGCAATGTGATAATAAAATCAACTGCCGATATTTCACTTATTGTCGTTCAGGGTGGCAGAAGATCTATAAATCTGATGCCTAGAATTTTATGTGGTGGGAAACGGGAGGATCACGAGAAAACCCACTTTCATTAGCTGGTGCCAATAAGTGCTAGATAGTGCTCTTACAACTACCACAAGTGTATTTATATACAACTCACAAGCACATAGGAATGGGAAGAGTTTCTTTGGTTTTAAAAATATTTTTGATTCTAAATGTTGTCGTAAATATTAAACGTAACTTAATTTGTGGATAATATGTTTGATTATTTTTTATTTGACATTGAGTTCAAAAGTTTGTTTGTCAATGAAGGGAGTGATAAAACTAGTGAATATTTTAAGACAATTTGTGTCTTTTTGGTAGGTTCTGTTTTATTTGTTAACAATTTTAGTATGATAGAGTGTAATAAATTAAAGGGATAAACATTACTTTGTAATATTGTTACGACAGCGGAAGTCACACGACGCTGGAAGCATGTACGCTGGGGTTTCTAGAAGGATCCTGTCTTTTCATGGCAAATCTAGTCTTTGCCAGACGCCCTCTATTTTAACATATAAGCCCGACAATCAAAGCGGGAGAATTTAGTTGCAGATATAGAGAGATTGAAGATATAGACACAGATAATCGAGTCAAGTGAGCGGTAGTGACCATAAGTATATAAATCGTTGTGAATTATAGCGTGTGATTAAGTTAAAGAGACTGTGTTACGGAGACGTAACAAATTGGTGTCAGAGAGTGGGACGGAAAAAAAAAGAACAAGAAGATGGAAACGAGAGGTGGCAAATCAAACTACAACTTAGCAGATTTTATGGCAGAAATACAAGAACATCAAAAGAAACAAGAAGAATGAGAAAATAAACAAAAATAACCAAGAAGAGAGATTTCAGCAGTTGTTGGAGGAAAAAGAAAAGAAACACGAAAAACGAGAAAAGAACCAAGAAGAGAGATTACAGCAGTTGTTGGAGGAAAAAGAAAAGAAACAAGAAAAACGAGAAAATGAACAAGAAGAGAGATTACAGCAGTTATTGGAGGAAAAAGAAAAGAAACAAGAGAGATTACAAAATGAACAAGAAGAGAGATT
>NW_013677690.1:5775-10361 GCF_000517525.1 Limulus polyphemus | reverse complement strand
AACCTGATTGTAACGTGAAGAAGCATCATCAATAAGCATGGAGACTATTTTGTTTTGATATATAAGTTGTCCGAGTGTTTCCATCTAAAAAAAAACGATATTAACTTCTTGACGACCTAATATACATTATCCTTCCAAAAGTCATGTGACACACCTATGATTGCAGAAAAATGTGTGTGAAACTTCAGATTAAAAAACAACACTGAGCTATATTTAAACGTTTACTTACATAAATATATTTTTTATTCTTACTTTTAAGAATCTTCTACAACTTTGGAGAATAGGCGGGAGTTTCGCAATATATTGTTACGTCTCCGTTCGCTAGCCAATTTTCCGCAAACCCGTTACTACCATGATAGGCGCATAACCTACCATCGACAGTTGATAAAGCAGACACTTGAAAGATGCGTCGCTGGTGCTGGACCGCGCGATCAGCCAAAAGTTATCCAGAGTCACAATCATTTGCGGACCGAAGTCCGATTGGTCTTATTATTCAGGCGTTGCGCCTGCTTTGAGCACTCTAATTTTTTCAAAGTAAACGTGCCGGCCACCCAAGACACTCAATCAAGGGCACCGAGAGAAAACCGGCAGGATGTTTAGGCCAGGCAGTAACCGCCAAAGCGGACCGTCAGTCTAGAACTGAGATCCAACTACGAGCTTTTTAACCACAACAACTTTAATATACGCTATTGGAGCTGGAATTATCGCGGCTGCTTGCACCAGACTTACCCTCCAATAGATCCTCGTTAAAGGACTTAGAGTGTACTCATTCCAATTACGGGGCCTCGATAGAGTCCCGTATCGTTATTTTTCGTCACTACCTCCTTGTTCTGGGAGTGGGTAATTTGCGCGCCTGCTGCCTTCCTTGGATGTGGTAGCCGTTTCTCAGTCTCCCTCTCCGGAATCGAACCCTGATTCCCCGTTACCCGTTACGTTGTGAACGTCTTATACATACAAGACTAACACATATCTAGTAAATGTTAGGGCATTCTTGAAGGAACAGGATATTTCTGGAAAGAGGTGGCGTGAAACTAGTCACGTGACCTCACTGACGCAACAATATATCTAACACTATAAGCTACACATGTTTTTGAATACAAACTTAATATAAATAACGTTTATATTAAAATAAATACATAACAACAAATTCGTTACAATGAAAATAAAGAGGAGTTGATGTTATTATTTAGTTGCCGGTGATAATTGAAAATGGAGAGGCTTTCTTTAATAAAGGCTTCATAATCTGTGGTTCCAGAATTTTAAATTATTTTAGATGTGTGAGGTGGTTGTTATTCTCACTGTGAAATCTGATGCAAGACTCGGGTGGATTAATTAGCTTGTATCCACTTCTTGTTGTAATTCCCATGTGCTCGTGTGCACGTATTTGAAAGTGACGTGTAGTTTCACCAATAAAGGTAGCTTTACAACAACAAAAACGTGACAGTTTTTTGGTTTTAAAACGTCTGTCCCTAAATTAAGAGTTTAGGAACAAGCGTAACCAGGGTTATTCAGAATGGGCTTCTCTTCACCTAGCTCATGATTTGAGGTATCCAGGGTGGCTTAGCATTATTGATATTCATCATGATGAAAAAAAGATTTTGGGCTACTAGCAAAAAAGAAAAACCGAGAGCAGTGTGATAATAAAATCATCTGCCGATATTTCACTTATTGTCGTTCAGGGTGGCAGAAGATCTATAAATGTGATGCCTAGAATTTTATGTGGTGGGAAACGGGAGGACCACGAGAAAACCCACTTTCATTAGCTGGTGCCAATAAGTGCTAGATAGTGCTCTTACAACTATCACAAGTGTATTTATATACAACTCACAAGCACATAGGAATGGGAAGAGCTTCTTTGGTTTTAAACATATTTTTGATTCTAAATGTTGTCGTAAATATTAAACGTAACCTAATTTGTGGAAAATATGTTTTGATTATTTTTTAATTTGACATTGAGTTCAAAAGTTTGTTTGTCAATGAAGGGAGTGATAAAACTAGTGAATATTTTAAGACAATTTGTGTCTTTTTGGTAGGTTCTGTTTTATTTGTTAACAATATTAGTATGATAGAGTGTAATAAATTAAAGGGATAAACATTACTTTGTAATATTGTTACGACAGCGGAAGTCACACGACGCTGGAAGCATGCACGCTGGGGTTTCCAGAAGGATCCTGTCTTTTCATGGCAAATCTAGTCTTTGCCAGACGCCCTCTATTTTAACATATAAGCCCGACAATCAAAGCGGGAGAATTTAGTAGCAGATATAGAGAGATTGAAGATATAGACACAGATAATCGAGTCAAGTGAGCGATAGTGACCATAAGTATATAGATCATTGTGAATATTAGCGTGTGATTAAGTTAAAGAGACTGTAGAAATTAAGTGTATTGCAAAGTTGAATTGAAAAAGAATAAACTAGTTTTATTTAGGAAAGGACATGTATCGCTGAAATTTCACTGAAAGAATTTCTACGGGAAATTAACAAACGAACAGAGACGTAACAAATTGGTGTCAGAGAGTGGGACGGAAAAAAAAAGAAGAAGATGGAAACGAGAGGTGGCAAATCAAACTACAACTTAGCAGATTTTATGGCAGAAATACAAGAACAGCAAAAGAAACAAGAAGAATGAGAAAATGAACAAGAATAACCAAGAAGAGAGATTACAGCAGTTGTTGGAGGAAAAGAAAAGGAACACGAAAAACGAGAAAAGAACCAAGAAGAGAAATTACAGCAGTTGTTGAAGGAAAGAGAAAAGAAACAAGAAAAACGAGAAAAGAAAAAAGAAGAGAGATTACAGCAGTTATTGGAGGAAAAAGAAAAGAATAAAGAAAAATGAGAAAAGAACCAAGAAGAGAGATTAAAGCAGTTGTTGGAGGAAAAAGAAAAGAAACAAGAAAAACGAGAAAATGAACAAGAAGAGAGATTACAGCAGTTATTGGAGGAAAAAGAATAGAAACAAGAAGAGAGATTACAGCACTTGTTGGAGAAAACATAAAAGAAACAAGAAGAACAAGAAAAGAACCAAGAAGAGAAATGACAGCAGTTATTGGAGGAAAAAGAAAATAATAAATAAAAATGAGAATAGAACCAAGATAAGAGATTACAGCAGTTGTTGGAGAAAAAATAAGAGAAAGAAAAAGAACAAGAAAAAACCAAGAAGAGAAATGACAGCGGTTACTGGAGGAAAAAGAAAAGAATAAAGAAAAATGAGAAAAGAAACAAGAAGAGAGATTACAGCAGTTGTTGGAGGAAAAATAAAAAAGCAAGAGGAGAAATTACCGCAGTTGTTGGAGGAAAAGAAAAGAAACAAGAAGATCGAGAAGAGAGACAACAGCAGTGGCATGAAAACCTGCAACAGTGGCAGCTCGAACAGCAAAATCAACAAGAAGAGAGATTACAGCAGTGGCAACTGGAACAAGAAAGGAAAGAGGAAGAAAGTCTCCAACAGTTGCAGAAAAGTCAGCAGGAAAGTCAAAAACAGTAGCAAGAAGTACAGATTAAAAAATGGTAAATTTCAAAGTGAATTAAATGCTTTAAAGGATGACTTATTGTCTTTTACATTAACCATCGACTTAATCAGCCACAGAAAACGGCAAGCCCCTTCCAGACCCAGCAGCTAAACCCTAATGCACACATCTTTCATTCTGTTAGCAGTCACATATAAGATATGAATCTCAGCAATAGGGGTGATCTAGTACTAAGGAAGCCACAGTAATTCGAAGGGAAGGCACTGTGGGGAGCATATAGAGCACAATTTGAGCTACTGGCAGAGATGAATGGATGGACAGAGGAGCCGAAAGCAGTATATCTGGCAACGAGCTTGAAGGGACAACCACTGGAAATACTTGGAGAAGGATGCCTACCAACTGCCATGGTGAAAGTTCCAAAAGCCAGGTGTAAAATGCCAAGCACACTTAGTTTCTAAGTGACAGGAAAGCTGGATGACCAAAAGTGCAACATTGTCATAGATTTTGCATCTCAGCAAGGTGCTAGATCACAAAGGAGTACTAGAAGCCATACAGAAGCTCTGTGATGTGACAGGACATTATGCAAAGTTCTGGGGACCAGTGTGGGTAACTGTTGAGCTCATGGGCATAAAGAACAGACATAATGTATACCTGGCTGACATTGAAGACCAATGCATATTAGGGTTGAACTAAATACTACCGAGGAAGTGTGTAATCAATTTTGATAAAATGACATTTGGGAACAAAAAAGGCCAAATTCCGCTAAATGTTAAAAGAGAGGTTGAACTAACCAGGTGTCATCAAGCTAAAGTCAAAGTGGCTGAAGGAGTTGATAATGGTGAAGTGGAATTAAATACAGATATTAAAGCAGAAGAGGAAAAAGATCAAGATTTGAAGCCAATTATTGATTTTTCCAAAAGCAAGTGTTTTGCACCCTGCTTGGGAGAAGGTGTTTAACTAAAGCTCTGTGACAAAGAAGTATTGAGCACAATGGGACCAGCTGAAGCTTGAAGATTGTATTTCTTCTTCGGAGATTGAAACTGCTGATAGGATAGTGACGACCTGGCAAACGGTTATACCAAGGAAGTTACGGGAAGTTGTGTTGCATCAATCCCATG
>NW_013677690.1:0-4813 GCF_000517525.1 Limulus polyphemus | reverse complement strand
GAGAAAAGAACCAAGATAAGAGATTACAGCAGTTGTTGGAGAAAAATAAAAGAAAGAAAAAGAACAAGAAAAAACCAAGAAGAGAAATGACAGCAGTTATTGGAGGAAAAAGAAAAGAATAAAGAAAAATGAGAAAAGAACCAAGATAAGAGATTACAGCAGTTGTTGGAGAAAAAATAAAAGAAAAAGAACAAGAAAAAAACCAAGAAGAGAAATGACAGCGGTTTCTGGAGGAAAAAGAAAAGAATAAAGAAAAATGAGAAAAGAAACAAGAAGAGAGATTACAGCAGTTGTTGGAGGAAAAATAAAAGAAGCAAGAAGAGAAATTACCGCAGTTGTTGGAGGAAAAGAAAAGAAACAAGAAGATCGGGAAGAGAGACAACAGCAGTGGCATGAAAACCTGCAACAGTGGCAGCTCGAACAGCAAAATCAACAAGAAGAGAGATTACAGCAGTGGCAACTGGAACAAGAAAGGAAACAGGAAGAAAGTCTCCAACAGTTGCAGAAAAGTCAGCAGGAAAGTCAAAAACAGTAGCAAGAAGTACATATTAAAAAATGGTAAATTTCAAAGTGAATTAAATGCTTTAAAGGATGACTTATTGTCTTTTACATTAACCATCGACTTAATCAGCCACAGAAAACGGCAAGCCCCTTCCAGACCCAGCAGCTAAACCCTAATGCACACATCTTCCATCCTGTTAGCAGTCACATATAAGATATGAATCTCAGCAATAGGGGTGATCTAGTACTAAGGAAGCCACAGTAATTCGAAGGGAAGGCACTGTGGGGAGCATATAGAGCACAATTTGAGCTACTGGCAGAGATGGATGGATGGACGGAGGAGCCGAAAGCAATATATCTGGCAACGAGCTTGAAGGGACAACCACTGGAAATACTTGGAGAAGGATGCCTACCAACTGCCATGGTGAAAGTTCCAAAAGCTAGGTGTAAAATGCCAAGCACACATAGTTTCTAAGTGACAGGAAAGCTGGATGACCAAAAGTGCAACATTGTCATAGATTTTGCATCTCAGCAAACCCTTGTGAGTATCAAGGTGCTAGATCACAAAGGAGTACTAGAAGCCATACAGAAGCTCTGTGATGTGACAGGACATTATGCAAAGTTCTGGGGACCAGTGTGGGTAACTATTGAGCTCATGGGCATAAAGAACAGACATAAAGTATACTTGGCTGACATTGAAGACCAATGCATATTAGGGTTGGACTAAATACTACCGAGGAAGTGTGTAATCAATTTTGATAAAATGACATTTGGGAACAAAAAAGGCCAAATTCCGGTAAATGTTAAAAGAGAGGTTTAACTAACCAGGTGTCATCAAGCTAAAGTCAAAGTGGCTGAAGGAGTTGATAATGGTGAAGTGGAATTAAATACAGGTATTAAAGCAGAAGAGGAGAAAGATCAAGATTTGAAGCCAATTATTGATTTTTCCAAAAGCAAGTGTTTTGCACCCTGCTTGGGAGAAGGTGTTTAGCTTAAGCTCTGTGACAAAGAAGTATTGAGCACAATGGGACCAGTAGAAGGTTGAAGATGGTATTTCTTCTTCGGAGATTGAAACCGTAGATTGGATAGTGACGACCTGGCAAACAGATATACCAAGAAAGTTACTGGAAGTTGTGCTGCATCAATCGCATGATACTTGAACAGGAGGAAATATTAGAGTTAAGAAGACATTGAGTCACCTACGACAAAGATTTTACTGGATAGGTGTGTGGCAAGATGTGGAAGAATGGTGCAGGACATGCAGTACATGCTAAAAGGGGACCCAAGCATAAGGGACGTACTCCAATGAAGTTATCAAGTTGGCACACAAATGGAAAGAGTAGCCATTGACATTGCTGGTCCTTTGCCCCAAACTTGTGCTAGAAGCAGGTACTTTTGGTGTTGATGGATTATTTCACCAAGTGGCCTGAGGCGTATTCAATACCAAATCAGAAGCTACAACTGTAGCTTTTGCTATTAGTGATTTCTTCTTCAGGTTTGGTATGCCATACAAATTGCATTCGGATCAAGGCCGTAACTTTGAATTAGCTGTGTTCCATGAATGCTGCAAGTTGTTTGGCATATGAAAGACCAGGACAATGCCTGTCCACCCACAGTCTGATGGAATGGTAGAAAAATACAATTGGACACTGGTACAGGAATTGACAAAGTTTGTAATAGCCACCAAGAAGACTGGGATGTCTTACTCCCTGCACTATTGATTGCCTATAGGACAGCAGAGCATGAAGCCACTGGATACACTTCAGCAAAGCTGATGTTTGGTCGGGAACTTTGGTTGCCAGTGGATCTGACAACAAGACGCCCACCTTATGAAGAGTTGCCTGAAAATGTGTCAGAGTTTGTGAAAGTGTTATCTGAAAGGATGGATGATATTCACCATCAAGTGCATCTAAACTTGAAAACGTCTGCTGATTCCATGAATTCAGCTTTGTACCAGGAGACAAGGTGTGGTTGTATAATCCCAGGTAAACCAAAGGGATGTCTCCTAAGTTGTCATCTCCAGGGGAAGGCCCATATGACATAATGGATCATCTCTCACACGTGACTTTCCGAATAAAATTTGGAAATAATCATTGTTTCCAAACCATTTTTCACACACACTGTACAACTGTAAGGTTTCAGCCCACTTTGTATTCTTTCATGTATTTTTAATTGACTCCTCAGTCTAAACTGTTTTCCACACACTGTACAACTGTAAGATTTCTCCAAAGTGTGTATTCTTTCATGTACTTTTAATCGGCTATTCATTGTAAACTGTTTTCCACACACTGTACAACTGTAAGGTTTCTCCCCAGTGTGTATTCTTTCATGTACTTTTAATTGATTCTTCCATCTAAACTGGTTTCCACACACTTTACAACAGTAAGGTTTCTCCTCACTATGTATTCTTTCATGAATTTTTAAATAATACTTTTCTCTAAAATGTTTTTCACACACTGTACAACTGTAAGGTTTCATCCCAGTGTGTATTATTTCATGTACTTTTAAATGTGTGTTTGTTCCAAACTGTTTTCCACACACTGTACAACTTTAAGGTTTTCCCCAGTGTGTATTCTTTCACGTTTTTTTAAATGTGTGTTTGTTCCAAACTGTTTTCCACAGTTTGTGCAACTGTATGGTTTCTCCCCAGTGTGTATTATTTCATGTATATTTAAAGCATTCTTGCATCGAAACTGTTTTCCACAGGTTGTGCAACTGTATGGTTTCTCTCCAGTGTGTTTTATTTCATGTATTTTTAAAGCACTCTTGTCTCCAAATTGCTTTCCACAATCTGTGCAACTGTATGGTTTCTCCCCAGTGTGTATTCTTTCATGTATATTTAAAGCACTCTTGCATCGAAACTGTTTTCCGCAGTCTGTGCAACTATGTTGTTTCTCCCCAGTGTGTATTCTTCCATGGTTTTTTAAAGTTCTCTTGTATCCAAACTGTTTTCCACAATCTGTGCAACTATTTTGTTTGTCCTCAGTGTGTTTTCTTTCGTGTATTCTTAAGTGACTATAATTCTCAAATTGTTTCCCACAAACTACACAATGATATGGTTTCTCTCCAGAATACTTCTTCTTTTGTTGTGTTATGTTATCAAATGTTTTTCATCACACCAATGTTTGTTAGATGTTTTTAGGTTATTTCCACTTAATTTTGTTTCTCCACTAATATTGTTAGTTTCGGATTTTCAGTCTTCTGTAAAGTGATTTTCTTGTTTCATAACATAACCAGGAAACTGACTTCCACTACAGATGTTCACACTGGTCTCTTTATCTGAAGTAGATATAAATGATGTCAAATATTAGGTAATAATAAATATATTACACATTACTTAATTTGATGAACATCTAAATATATTTTAATGTTAAAACATGATCAACACAAATATTAATACAGAAATACTAAAGATATAACTAAGTTTAAAAATTATAAAAACATTTTCTACCCAGAACAGAATAGCATTAAAAACATAAACTGTTGGTAACGTACCATATTCAAGAGACGTTTTTGATAGATAACATCTAAAACTGCCTGTACAAATATGATAGTACAGTGTAGCACCAACCAACCTAACTTTTAGCCAGTGCCTTTCTGGATTAACTTTTAGTATTTTCTAACTTGAAGTGGTGATTATCAAGTTATCTTTTAACGATTTGTCTACTTTAACATGTTAATTAACATGAATACTTATAGTTCCTGTTTAAATGTTCAGTATGTGTTAAATGAATATTTACACATGATAAGATATATATTAAAATGTTCATCTATTTATTATTTTTGATGTTTAGGTATTATTAAAGGCTGTTTCATTACTGACTTCAGTATGTTAAACGAAATGACTGGAGATTTGGGTTGTATAGGCTGTTACTGTTCAGGATAATCACATTTACAGAAATAAATGACAACAGCACATTCTCTTAACATCAAGAACCGGAAAGATAACAAACCTGGTCAATTAGAAAGTTTCCTAATGTTTCATTTATAAAAACAAGTACTGTTCTCCTATTCATTTTGAGACAAACGTTTCTTTAATATTTTAAAAACACCTTGTTGCTATTTCATCACCTTACACATTAAATTACAGATACAAATAACAAATGACAATTCCTGCTCCTCAATTTTCATCTGCCATCAAATAATTTATGTAATCAGCACAACAGTCTATATACCCCATAAATTTTGCACCATATCTGAACCTGTACGTATCATGTGACTACTTTCCACCAATAGCATTGAGCCATCTATACTGCTATTCTCACTCAATATTCCCTATCTTCATTAGCACTGTATTATTTAGAGTTGTGTG
>NW_013677689.1:5664-11919 GCF_000517525.1 Limulus polyphemus | reverse complement strand
GGTATATGTTGGGGCTAGTGATGTAAGGAAAGATGGATCTGAGGAGCTTATTGATAAGTATAAAACATTGATAAGGGCATTTGAGGAAAAGGGTCATAGTTTGATTTTGTCAGGGATATTGCCAATAATAAATTGCAGGGATGAGATACTAAGTAGGTCACTAGGATTGAATGCCAGGCTCAGATCAATAGGTAGGGGTGAGAAAATAGGCTGGTTGGGTTTGTGGGGTAATTTTAATGGGAAAGTTAGTTTTTTTTGGAATGGATGGCTTACACTTAAACAAGGCAGGGGCTAGCATGTTAGCAAGGGCTATTAACTCGGTTATAGTAGTAGGTTTATACTAGGGCTAGACAGAGGTGATTGCTACGATATTAATAAAATATGAAATATAATTGACAGGAAAACATGCACAACAGGCATAAAATGTGAACGTATTTTAAGATTTATGATTATTGTTACTATTGTATGGCTGGGAGTAGTTGTGGAAACTGAATATTTTGATATTATGGGTATCACTGAGACTTTGTTGGATTTGACCAATTTTACTGAGATAGTTTTTTTTTTAAAATACCAGAATACAGATAATTTACTAGAGATAGAGTATTGAAAAAAAGAAGAAGAGCAGCTTTATATGTGAGGAATGAATTTCATTCTGTTCAGTTAGAATATATTAAAGAAAATAGCACTGAGGTTGAGTCAGTTTGGGTTAGGGTTAGTGGATATAAAGGGAAAAGTCTTGTAATTGGGACTTCTTATAGACCACCAGGTCAGAATGTAGAGGTTAATGAGAAACTTTATAATGAGATCAGAATGGTAGCTGGAAATAATGTTGTTATTATGGGAGATTTTAATTTCAGGGGTATTGATTGGGAAAGTTTCGGGTCTTACAGTGAGGGAGATAGGTTTTGGAAATTGTTCAGGATACTTTTATACACCAGCTAGTGATGGTACCTATAAGATAGGAAGCAATATTAGATTTAATATGAGTATCTGATGTGAATATGATAGAGTTGTGGTTGGTGAACATTTAGGTACAAGTGACCATTGGGATTTTACTACATGTAGAATTAAGGAAGAATAGTACCCTGATTCCAAATTTCAGGAAAGCCAATCTTGATGGACT
Source organism: Limulus polyphemus (assembly GCF_000517525.1). NCBI lineage: Eukaryota > Metazoa > Arthropoda > Merostomata > Xiphosura > Limulidae > Limulus > Limulus polyphemus. Next base: position 10,796 of record NW_013677689.1, on the reverse strand, counting down.
GAAACATGACCTGGCTTCTGTATATTGGACTAAAGAGTTGAGAGGGGATCTTTAACAGGTGTAGGAAGCATTTAGGGGGAAATCAATGTGCATACAGAACATACATATTCCCTACAGGAAAAAAAGGACAACAGAGCAGAACAAGCCAGTATGGTTTAATAGATCATATTAGGGATAAAAACAAGAAATTTAAACTTTCTGGAAACAAGGACTATAGGAAATCAAGAGAGTTGGTTAAAAGGGCAAAAACTGTGTATGAAAGAGGGTTAACTGAGAGAGTTAAATCAAACAATAAGGAATTCTTTAGGTATATGACGGGTAAGCAAAATGTAAGGATGGGGATTAGGCCTCTTAAAAATGATAGTGGGGAGCTGATCTCGGAAGATTATGAGATGGTAAACTTATTATATTATAGGTTATCTTCAGTTTTTGCAAAGGAAATACAATAAAAGTATTATACCTCAACCAGGGCACTTAATGTATGGGAAAATATGGATATAAAACAGTCAGTGAAGATAGCTTCTGCCAAATTCCCCCGTTAACAGTCAGTGAAGATAGCTTCTGCCAACTTCCCCCGTTAACAGTCAGTGAAGTAGCTTCAGCCAAATTCCCCCGTTAACAGTCAGTGAAGTAGCTTTTGCCAAATTCCCCTGTTAACAATCAGTGAAGGTAGCTTCTGCCAAATTCCCCCGTTAACAGTCAGTGAAGACAGCTTTTGCCAAATTCCCCCGTTAACAGTCAGTGAAGATAGCTTCTGCCAAATTCCCCGTTAACAAGTCAGTGAAGATAGCTTCTGCTAAATTCTCCCGTTAACAGTGAGTGAAGATAGCTTCTGCCAAATTCCCCCTGTTAACAATCAGTGAAGATAGTTCTGCCAAATTCCCCCATTAACAGTGAGTGAAGATAGCTTCTGCCAAATTCCCCCGTTAACAGTCAGTGAAGATAGCTTCTGCCAAATTCCCCCATTAACAACCAATGAAGCTAAAGTTGAACCTTGCGGTATTTGAAACGCGTTAGCTTCTTTGGCTAAAACATGTCGTCGATAAGCCGAGGATCCTTCCAAGTCTAGGTTTTCACATCTGGAGAATTACAAATCCGATGATTCTGGTGAGAAAAACACTAGAATTCGCCTGTTGACGTTGAAATACTATTTATTTGTCTTCACTGGAAACGTGCAGTACGCAGGTAACTTAAGACTTTTGAAACCTAATGCATCGAGTGGAGAATGACATTTCGCCAATTTTGGCGTTACCTATCAAACCACGATTTGCACTCGATATAACTTTGGGGTATCTAAAACAAACTAATATTTAAGTACAGAATGACCCAGCAATCACGGCACCTCTCTGATCCTTCAATGTCATCAACTACTTCTCATTTTTCCAGTTATTTGTTTCTTTGCTTTTTTATTTTGAGTAATAAAGGTGTGGTGACTACCTTATTTATTTTTTAAAAATTAAAGAAAATGGTGATGAATCCAAAATTTTGAATTTAAGTTCAGCACAATACCTACTGTGCTGAAGATAACAAAAAAAAACTAGTTCAGCACAATACCTACTGTGCTGAAGATAACAAAAAAACTAGTTCACCACAATACCTACTGTGCTGAAGATAAAAAACTAGTTCAGCACAATACCTACTGTGCTGAAGATAAAAAAACTAGTTCAGCACAATACCTACTGTGCTGAAGATAGAAACTAGTTCAGCACAATACCTACTATGCTGAAGATAAAAACTAGTTCAGCACAATACCTACTGTGCTGAAGATAAAAACTATTCATACAGGTTATGGGGATCGATGAGATATGTGAGATATAAAAATATGATAACCTACCTATTAAGAATTCCTTCTGGCACATAACGTCCCCAGCCAAAGAAAGGGGGAAGAGCCCAGCCTAGAGTCCATGCCCAGATAACGAGAATAAAAACGGCTGATCGAGCGTGTGTTAAAGGTGACGCAGAAAATCCCCGAACGATGACGTTATATCGGTCAATGGAAATCACGGCTAAGGTGACGATTGATCCATATCCAAAAAGCCCTCCTGCGAACCCAGTTATTTCGCACAGTAGTGGACCTAACCTGTATGGTCAAGTAATATTAACGAATGTCACCTTGTACAAACCTTAAGGTATAAAATTAAGTTTTAGTTTTCAAGCTATGGCTACTCCTTAGCCTGACGTATTGCAGAACAAACAATTTAAATTAAATTCTTGATGTCTGAAAACAAAATGATTTTCAAACTGTTGATTAGGACGTACAATTATATCTTTAGGTCATTAGTTCTACACAGGAGCTAGACCAGGTCGTACAATTATATCTCTAGCTCTGTTTAGTTCTACACAGGAGCTAGACCAGGTCCTACAATTATATATTAAGCTGTTTAGTTCTACACAGGAGCTAGACCTGGTCGTACAATTATATATCTAGCTATGTTTAGTTCTACACAGGAGCTAGACCTGGTCGTACAATTATATCTCTAACTGTAGTTCTACACAGGAGCTAGACCTGGTCGTACAATTATATCTCTAACTGTTTAGTTCTACAGAGGAGCTACACCTGGTCGTACAATTATATCTCTAACTGTGTAGTTCTACACAGGAGCTAGACCTGGTAGTACAATTATATATCTAACTGTGTAGTTCTACACAGGAGCTAGACCTGGTCCTACAATTATATCTCTAGCTGTTTAGTTCTACACCGAGCTAGGCCTGATCCCACAATTATATCTCTAGCTGTTTAGTTCTACAGAGGAGCTAGACCTGGTCCTACAATCATATCTCTAGCTCTGTTTAGTTCTACACAGGAGCTAGACTTGGTCGTACAATTATATCTCTAGCTGTTTAGTTCTACACAGGAGCTAGACCTGGTCGTACAATTATATCTCTAACTGTTTAGTTCTACACAGGAGCTAGACCTGGTCGTACAATTATATCTCTAGCTGTGTAGTTCTACACAGGAGCTAGACCTGGTCGTACAATTATATCTCTAACTGTAGTTCTACACAGGAGCTAGACCTGGTTGTACAATTATATCTCTAAATGTTTAGTTCTACGGAGGAGCTACACCTGGTCCTACAATTATATCTCTAGCTCAATGTACACAATTAACACCACTTTTGAAGCTAAGTATGACGTTGAAATGAAGCATTTTATCCACACAGTAAGATTCAAAACTTTGTATAACGTACTTATAGCTATAATTTACTGTACAAATAAAGAACTGTGAACACTACGTTTTTCTAATGAGGTGAACTTTGAGGTTAAGATAGTATAAAATATAATATCTTACTGCCATGCTCCTCCACCTAAACAGTTGATGATAAAGACCGGAAACTGTGTTATCATCATCATGAAATCGCTAAACGCAAGATTCACAATGAGCATGTTGGCGGGTGTCCGGAGAGGTTTTGTTTTGGCAAATAAATAAAGAACAACAGACTGACCAGTAAGAGAGGCTATTCCTAAAACGATATAGATGAGGCCTAAAAGATAATGCCACATAGGGTTAACCGCTGGAAACTTTGACCAGTGGTCAGAGATAAGATGTTTAATATTTTCTGGTGCGGTGTCTCTTACAGATAATCCGGGATCATAGCTCCACCAACCACTTGACCTCGGAGCCGTGCTGTTTCCGATAAAATATGAGCCGGTAGACATTCTGAGATATTAAACTCGAAAATATTCACCGAAAAAATCAAAATCTAATACGAAACGGTATCTTTCTGTGTTACAATTAACCGGAGAACGTGCAACGAAAAACAAAACAAAACAAAAAAAACCCTTCACGTATCCTGTCAATCACTCCAATTACCAAACATGCGTAGTGGAGATTGTTATAGAATATTCTTTCAAACCAATGTAACACGGGACTCTCAGTATCAAGATTGTTGTAGGGGGTGCTTTTTATAACCTTTACAACTGGTGCGTTTTCGCTAATAGGATTTAATTTTTTCGAAGCAATTTGATAAACTTAATAAGGCATAAATCTTTATTCTTTCACCTGTCTTCTTTTTCACATACTCGTAAGGATAAATCTGACAGGTAGAAAAGTGTAAAGAAGTACGACATGCGCAATGTCAAATTCGATAATGGAAAACGGCAGTAACTACGTGACATGACTTTCAAGGTTTCATCTAAATTACTTTGGTCAGCAGAATGTCAATGTAATACTTTTTGACCACAGGATTATAACTCTTATATGACACCGAACTCACGTGAAATGTCTATTTTGGGGTCAGCTGATAAGTGGTAATCTTGTAACTCGTGGTGTTTTGGTATGTTCACAATTTTTGTTTTTTTTGTTTTTGTAGTAAGCGCTTTACAAGCAGCTCTGGAAGTCACGTTTTCGTAATTTCTTTCAAGTTGTAGTGTTTCATTAGCATATGAACAGGAATTTATTTTATTGATTCGAACTGGTGATCAGTTAGTACGTTTCAACACCCTAACTTAAAATTATTCGCGATGTTAGGAAAACACGTAGATTCAGGAAATCATTTTAACACCCAAATACTATAACCATATAACCCTAAATGCTGTGCCAGCGGTGACTATGTTCAGGCAAGTATCTTTTCTTTGTTTCGGACACTAGCGCAAACCTACAGGGATATCTACGTTAGCCGTCTATAATTGTGAACAGATAGACAAGAGAGAGAATGCAGCCAGTCAACAACGACCACCAAAACTTTTGGGTCACTCTAATTGAATGATGAGTTTTGATCCATGGCCCCAATGCACGATTTTGCAGCAATGGGACGCAAACCATGGACCATCAAATTCATAGTCCGGTAGGCTAACCACTAGGCTACATATTTTTGTGCTAACTTAGAATTATTTGACGTCCCAATTTAAAAAAAGAAGTAAATAATTGACGAGAACTGATTTAACCTAGCATGTGATAAATAAATTTTATTCTTGGATTACATCATCAATATTTTCAATAAGTTAGGTTCCTTTCTGGTTCATATCAATACATATGTAACTATCGATCTGGAGTAATCAGAATTCAAATGAAATAAATTCTACAATCATAGATTTTTGTTAGTGATTATATTCAGAAGGAATGGTAAACCAAAGTAACGACTCGTTATTTCAAGAGGTAGCGATCTTATTAAGATGGCCAGGTGGTCAGGGCG
>NW_013677689.1:0-5064 GCF_000517525.1 Limulus polyphemus | reverse complement strand
AAATAACTGCTGTTCACCAATCATTAGCAAAAAGCAAGTTTACTGGAACTGGTTGGCCTAACGGTTGAGTTATATTTTGTGGGCCTAACGGTTGAGTTATATTTTGTGGGCCTAATGGTTAACTTATATTTTGTTGGCCTAACGGTTGAGACAGGTAAATGTAATAAAAGAATAAAAAAAAACAGTATAAAGTAAATACTTAAAAAGGAGCAGACTTGACAGAAATAAGCCACTGGCGACCAGTGTCATTTCTGTGTGCTGATTGTGAAGTATTTTCTAAAACAGAATAAGATCTGTCATGAGTTAATTTATTGAGGAGAGCCGGACTTACACTTTCCAGATCGATGCAATTGTAATAATATCATGAACCACGATACTGTTTCATAATAGGGATCGCAAGATTGCGCAATACCCTAATAGAACATTCGAGTAAAAAAGCACCTTAAACAGTAAATATTCAGTTCAAACAACATTTTAAAACCTTCACTATTGACTGCTAAGGTTTTACACATATAAAAATGCACAAAACAAGCACGCAACTTAAACTTACAAGGAAAAGAAAATCCGCTCAAAACGGCCCGTTCGTAATTCCTCTTCTTATTCACTCGCCAGCCTATAACAAAAACGGCTCGGTATATTCTACCTAAACCTTTTGTTTCTTTTATTATTTGCACAAGCTAAAAAACATCATAATTCAAGAGTAAACGATGTTATCATTACCCGTTGAAGTTAGCTATGTGGTGTTCCTTTAAAAAGCTTAAGTATAGGGTGAAACAGGAATTACCAGCCAATGATAGATTAACATTAGATGACTGTAACATGTACATACTCAATGCTTTGTACACTATACAGTCGGTGTCTTTAGGGAGCCAACCCTATATTATATATGAAGTGAAGGAGTAAAAAAAAAAGATCAACACATCATATTAAATTTTATTATTCACATTCGTAGAATAATTACTTCCAAAGACATGAAGGTTTATTTAAAGCGATGTTTATTTGAAAAGGCTGCTTTTGTACTGGTAAAATTTTATACTCACTTAGTGGAGGTTGTGTCTCAATCTAGGCATATATTTGCCCATTGCTATGCAATATATATGAACAATTTAGTTACATAAAAACTATAAATGTTCACTATATCCTCAAAAAAATCTCCTTGACAATCTCCAGCTGCAGCTTAACATTTTACATCTTGAACTAATGTGATCAAATAGTCAATAGCTACAGTAAATCATCATGACCCGTATCAATTAGATACTAGCGATGTTTATTATCATTACAATTTGTAAAGTAGCTAACATATCAAGTAATCCTTTGCCCATAGTTTAGCATAGAAAAAAAGTCAGCAAAGAAAATAAATAAAATATTGGGAATTTAAAAACCTGCAAATAGGGATCGTAAAACAAGGCTGGAGATACTGTAAACATTATTAACTCAAACTACAAATCCCTATTTTGATTCAACCAAATGTAATTCTAGGTAACAGCATGGAGCCAGAATAGGAATTTGTAGTTTGAATAAATAATGCCTACAGTATTTCCAGCCTTGTTTGCTTACTTTTTTTTACGATCCCTATTTGCAGTTTTTTAAATTCCCAATATTTTATTTATTTTGTACTTGTTATGATTAGTATAATAAATCTCGCAAATCAAAGTAAAGAATGTTTAGCAATTGTAAATTTAGATCTTCAAAAAGCATCCGACTACATAAACCATAACTATTGAAGAAAGGTACGTATAAAATTTGGTTTTTATCGGTAATATCGTAAGGGTGGTTGCTGCAGTATATACAAAAAAAAGCATGTTTTATGTAGTTCATGGGTCTGTTTTAGCTTCATCCATCTCTTTTAAGTGAAGTAGATTTTTATTTATAGAACCTTTTGTTTATAAGTTAAGAAAGAATATTAATGTTTTTAAGAACAATAACATCAGATAGTTATTATATCTTCTTAGGCTGACGATATAAATATTTACATTAGACAGGAGACAGAGCTTAATGTTATTGAAAACACAGTAAAGAAATTTGTGGGTCAAAGTTCAATGAAGAAAAGTCTTCTGGTTTATGGTCTACAAACTAAGTTCTACATGGTCGAATCACGGAATAAAAGTATGTGTAGTTGAAAACTTCTCGAATATGGATTCGAATCAACTGGGTTGAACTGAAAGAAGAATATGGTAAGCTTATTACAGTTTGGAAACATTTTCAATCGTTTTTATGATTAAAAGAAAAAGCTTTATTTTAAATCAAATTATAAGTAGCAGTATTGAATCCTCCTAATACAACGGTTAATGATGTCAAGAGAGGTTTTATACAATTTGTTTGAAGAAACATTCTTAAGGAAAATAGAAATACATTATCTTTACGTTTGGAAGAAGGTTGATTGAATCTTATATCTCTGTATGATAAATAGAAATACATTATTTTACGTTTGGAAGAAGGTTGATTGAATCTTATATCTCTGTATGATAAATAGAAATACATTATCTTTACGTTTGGAAGAAGGTTGATTGAATCTTATATCTCTGTATGATAAATAGAAATACATTATCTTTACGGTTGGAAGAAGCTTGATTGAATCTTATATCTCTGTATGATAAATTAACCATTTTTGGATTCAATATTTCGAAATTGTAGTATATAAACCAATCAGTTCTTTAATGAGAATTACAATTGGGTGTTCTTTTTAAACGAACATAACAGCGTTTTGATTTCCTTGCATTTCTTTTAATACATCAAATGGAACCAGAAGAAAACTTAGGAATATTTTATAGCTCTGTTTTTAAAAGATTGTATTGTGTCAATATATATATATAAATTAAAACTATTATGTTAAATCATTTGTTAACGAACCTATTTTCTTGAATTCATATTTATTATATTTTACACGATATTTGTATCGTTATTTTTCATGGTGGACAAATAATGTGATAAATGTGTCAGACATTGTAGACAAGCAAAGAAATAAATGGAAAAATATTAGATTAATCTTGCCGCCACATTTACAGAACTAAGGACGTGGAGATCGTTTGAACCAATTAGTGATTGCGATTATAACCCAATTAAACACATTGTTAATCCTACTGGATTAGCCAGATGTAACTAACAAGGAACGAGGTAATATATTCAGCGACAAGATAGGACACTAAAACCTCGTACAATAGTTTGATAAAAATCAACAACAGTGTTCTGATCTATCTCAAGAAAATGACTGACAACAATATATAGAAAAACGTGACGTGGCTATACAGAGGACACTTGTAGGCTACCCCCCTCTATAGTTAAAGTCAATGAATTGTGTCTGTGCTACAAGACAATGATTGGTAGTAATTGGGATATATATATTTGAGTTGAGTTACAAATGGACTTTTATTTAAACATGATTTTTAAATTATGTTCAACTAAAAACGTCTGAATATGATTATTCATATTTATACCCTTATAAAGAAAAATCCAAATTAATTGAATTATGTAATTTTATTATTATCTTGGCAAAAGTATTATATTCACTCATTGGTACGAAAATAAAACCTAACATATTCTACAGTTTAAATCAATTGTTGAGGCAATGGTACGTAACTCGAAGGACATCCTGAAATCATGAACTATATGTGAGCCAAACAAAATGGTGAATTATAATTATTAAAAAAAACACACACACAAAAAACTATTAAACACTGTCGATGGTTTGTTATAGATCAAAATATTGTGACATTTTCGTATTTAGAATTTATTTTCTTTGTGATATGTGTGTATGTATGTATATATTTAATGATTATTATGTTATATATTGTGATATGTGTGTATGTATATATATATTTAATGATTATTATGTTATATATTGTGATATGTGTGTATGTATATATATTTAATGATTATTATGTTATATATTGTGATATGTATGTATGTATATATGTTTAATGATTATTATGTTATATATTGTGATATGTGTGTATGTATATATTTAATGATTATTATGTTATATATTGTGATATGTATGTATGTATATATTTATAGATTATTATGTTATATATTGTGATATGTATGTATGTATATATTTAATGATTATTATATTATATATTGTGATATGTGTATGTATATATTTAATGATTATTATGTTATATATTGTGATATGTGTGTATGTATATATTTATAGATTATTATGTTATATATTGTGATATGTGTGTATGTATATATTTAATGATTATTATGTTATATATTGTGATATGTGTATGTATATATTTAATGATTATTATATTATATATTGTGATATGTGTGTATGTATATATTTAATGATTATTATGTTATATATTGTGAATTAATAATTTGAAGACCTCAATGATACTTCTAAAATACTAGTTTGGTTGTTTCAACAAAAGTATTAAAACTATCAATATAACATTTTGAAATTATCGGTTTCAAGTTACTGATCATGGTGAAAAGAAATTGAGACTTTAAAACATCTATCTTTCTATCTGACATAACTACATGTAGTAGGTCTGTTAGTTCTTCTAGAAATGACCAGATTGTTTCTATCTGACATAACTACATGTTGTAGGTCTGTTAGTTCTTCTAGAAATGACCAGGTTGTTTCTATCTGACATAACTACATGTTGTAGGTCCGTTAGTTCTTCTAGAAATGAACAGGTTGTTTCTATCAGACATAACTACATGTTGTAGGTCTATTAGTTCTAGAAATGACCAGGTTGTTTCTATCTGACATAACTACATGTTGTAGGTCTGTTAGTTCTTCTAGAAATGACCAGGTTGTTTCTATCTGACATAACTACATGTTGTAGGTCTATTAGTTCTTCTAGAAATGACCAGGTTGTTTCTATCTGACATAACTACACGTTGTAGGTCTATTAGTTCTTCTAGAAATGACCATGTTGTTTCTATCAGACATAACTACATGTTGTAGGTCTGTTAGTTCTTCTAAAAATGACCAGGTTGTTTCTATCTGACATAACTACATGCAGTAGGTCTGTTAGTTCTTCTAGAAATGACCAGGTTGTTTCTATCTGACGTAACTACATGTTGTAGGTCTGTTAGTTCTTCTAGAAATGA
>NW_013677688.1:5797-12860 GCF_000517525.1 Limulus polyphemus | reverse complement strand
CAAGTATTATTGTACTAAACCAGACAACACAAGCAAGTATTATTACCAGACTACTCTCAAATTGAAATCTCTTTTAGGCAGTGTTAGAATAAATTAATCTATGAGACTTTGGGTGTGGTCAGATACATTAATCAAAAGGGTTTGACCTCGTGAGTCGAAAACTGTAATTAGATCCAAAAAAACACAAACTCGGAGCCGTTCTATGATCTGCTCAGCTGTGGCTAAAAATTCAGCTAAGAAAAACTGTTTTCATATACTAAACTTTTACAAGACAATTCTGCATGCAGGATTTTAAAGTTACTCAATATCCACTTCTGTATAAAATCATTCCACATATAACTTCATATAACACTTGATATTTTAAACATTAATAACTTAGTAACACATGAGATTTTAAATGTTTCTATTACATAAAATTTTTGAACAGCTTCTATTTGTATTTAGTACTGAAAGATGCTAAGTACCAAAATAATACCATAAGATGTTTTTTATTCACGTATGATACATTTACAAGTATGGCTTCATAAGGTCGCATTACAATAAAGAACAAATGAGAAAATGCCCCAAACTTTGCTTGATGATTTTATGTCAAGAAACTAGCCTGTACAAAATGATGCATTTGTTGTAGCAAATAACAAAAAGACATACAAATGCATTCTGAAGCTATGAAAATGAGAGAGTTCTTTTCTTGTAGGACTACCTTCAATTGTTGGTGGGTAAAAACAGATATAAAAAAACAACAGTCAACTAGGTTAAGTTGTACAGAAACTCAGTTTGAAAGGTCACCACTATCATCTGGAGGAGGAATCACCTCACTCTCCTGTGACGTGGAGTCTGATGTTGCCTCTAACAGTCCATCAACATCACTTACTGGCAAGGTTAAGTAAGCCTGTTCACTGTCACTGCTAGGAGCCCCCATGGTAACTGTCATGTTGACATCTCCACAGTCTGAATCTAGCGTGATTCCATGAGGGAGAGTAAGAACAGTATTCTGACCATCTGTTGAACTGATTGGAATTAATAGCACCCTCGACCCACCATCTGAAGTGGGGACATTAACCACAGCTGCACTTGTGAATGGTTGATCTCCAGATAGTTCCATCGGAATGTGTTGCTGGTTGTCCTCATCATCTCCAGATACCATCATCACTATTGACTCTTGGTCAGCCACAGCAACATGCTGGACATTAGATGAAGATAGCGAACTAACTATAGGTGAAGCTAGATTCATGTCACCAGCAGTGACAACAGTGGTATCATTGCTGGTGAAGTTCAGCTGAGAGGCACTACTGACTACTAAGCTAGATATATCACCGTGTCCAGAAGGTAGCTCTACAGATGTGACTTGGCCAGTGTTTGCCTGCATCATGGACATAAGAAGTCCAAGATTATTCTCTACAGACACATTCTGGGTCTCACCATTTTCTCCAACTGCTTGTAATTCAAAGTGTCCTTCATGAGACAAAGTGTCCATGGCCTGAGGTACTTCAACTTGGTCATCGGCCACTTCTTCCTGGCTGACCTCTCCTATTAAACTGGCTGCCAGATCTTCCTGATTTATATTTATGGTCTCCTGGTCTTCAGCTGTCTGAATGATCACATGTTGCTGTTCTCCGTTACCAAGAATCGCCTCAGCAGCCACACTACTATCAGAACTGTGTAAGAGAAGAAAAACTTTTTTCTTTACTCACTCAATGAATACTTCAATTAAGATCTCCAGAATGGAACATAAAATATTTTATTTTTAAATTATCAGAGACACCCCAAGAAAATAGTGTAATTAATACAATACCACATGATTCTGTAAAGAAATAATTTCTCTAAATTTTAAATTAACTACTTATAAATCTTTCACAACATAATTGTTCTAACGAACTTGTTATAAATTCATGTCACATCCATTTAAGTTACAAGTAGTACTACTATTTATCTGATAAAAACTTCACCTAATGCTAACGTTCTGCTGTGAAACAAGTGCATTATATATTATGAAGTAAAAACGTGTGAACATTACTCAAAATATGGAGATTTAACACTTGGCATGTGTGTATGTGTAACTGACCAGAAACTTCATTATAAAACTTTTCAAAAAAAAATGGTGCATTAATGAAGCATACAGTCAAGTTTAAAAACTGTTAACTTTAATCCTGTAGATATTATATGGTTTTTGTCAGCAACAGAATAAAATACTACTTCAAGAAAACTTTCATAATTCTATACTTTTCAATAGAACTCTTAACCATCAAAAGCTAAGACTTTATTCAGTTTACAACAAAATGTGGTAGATGGGTTTCTTCTCAAACATCTAATTTTATTAACACCTATTTTTATCCTGTCCCCAGATCAATTACTGGAATACAAAAAAAATTCTTTATTTACTTAATAGTAACAGTCAGAAGACTCTAAGGAAAGTTAGAATTAACCTTCCCACAATTCTTATGTTTTCAATATGTTATAGAATAAAAAAGAAAGAAGCAGGTAATTCATGTCTTTCCAGGAAACCTACATTACTGAAGCAACATTTGTTAACTACTGTCACATCCTTTATTACAAGAGGAAGCACTGTTTAATAGAATAATACTTACTTGTGTTGTCTGGTTTAGTACAATAATACTTGCTTGTGTTGTCTGGTTTAGTAGAATATTACTTACTTGTGTTGTCTGGTTTAGTACAGAGATCCTGATGAGCAATAAAACCGAACTGGGTATATGCGTGCCCCAATGTTTGGTATTGCTGGTGCATTAAATATAGCTTTACATAAACATATCTTGTAGATCAAAGCCTCACAGGAGCAGCATCTGTTGACTGTCAAATCTTACCTCAACTTTGTGGCCAGAACATCCAGTTATAAGATTCTTCAGGCACATTACAAAAAATAAGTCAAAATGTAAGCCACAATCTTTTGATGCAAATCAGTAGTTCTTTATAACAGTTTTTACAAGACTTGCAGTTTTGATAGATTAAATCTCAAAAAAGCCAAGTGTTTTTTTATTTAATAAAACAGTTTGTAAGGTAAAATTTTCATAGTTATATATTATTGCTATTTTTTATCTTTAAAAAGTGTTAAAACAGCTGTATATTTCATCTTCTTAATTATTGTTTCTTTTTGTAATTCATTGGGCATGCTACAAGAAAATATTAAATTTTTAAGTTTTGTTAAAATTCTACTGTTTTTTTGAGTGATGAGATATATGGAAGTTTCACATGTTTGATTTTTTCATAGAGTTGTTTAATGTGCTGGGCTACTGATCAGAAAGTCCAAATTCAACTGTGTAAGCTAATCCCATTGTTAGGCTAAGAATATCATTAGTTTTGGTCCAAGTTTACTTACTTATTAAGTATTATTTTTATTACAAATTACAACTTTTACAGTAAGGAAGATTATTTTTTAAAACAAGTACGACACTTTGATCACTGGTTGAGATTGTTTATTTAAATACCACAACCCTCTTTACTGTTAAAACTTGTGTATTGAGAATGATCACACTAGTTATCAAAACTTCATACCTATTCTAAAAAAATAATCTTCCTTACTGTAAAAGCTACAACTTGTAACAAAATATGAGTATCAGTGTACATGATGGGTTTTGCCAACTAGTTGCCCTTTCTCTGGTTAGCTCTTATTAAATTAGAGATGGTTCCTGGGGTTTACCAACATTGTTACCAAATGGTTACTATTTTATCACATCATTTATATGGAAAACCCTGTTGAAATCATATTCTACAATACGTGATATTAAGTTTAGAAAAATATCATTAGAAACTGAGAGCACATCAACTTTAGTATGTCAACACATGTGAACTAATAAGATCAAATGTGATCTCATGATGCTACTGTCTGAAGTCATTTTCTTTACTTTCCTTTCAAAGTATGAACATCATTCAAATTTCCAATCCTCTGTGGTTTTTGTAGTTTAGTTCCAACAGTGGTTAATTAACTGAATCTTGTAATAGCTCAGCCTTCTTACTGGTTCTTGATCAAGTATACTACCTTGTCTTACCGTTTCACTCAACTGGTTCTTGGCTAAAGTACTACCTTGTCTAACCTTTTCACTCAACTGGTTCTTGGCCAAATTACTACCTTGTCTAACCTTTTCACTCAACTTGTTCTTGCCCAAAGTACTACCTTGTCTTACCGTTTCATTCAGCTGGTTCTTGATCAAGTATACTACCTTGTCTAACCTTTTAACTCAACTGATTCTTGGCCAAATTACTACTTTGTCTAACCTTTTAACTCAACTGGTTCTTCTTGGCCAAAGTACTATCTTGTCTAATCTTTTCATTCAGCTGGTTATTGGTCAAGTATACTACCTTGTCTGACCTTTACATTCAACTGGCTCTTGGTCAAAGTATAATCTTTTATAAACTTTTTATTTGATTGGTTCTGGGTCAAAGCACAGTTTTGTTTAACCTTTTCATGTGACTGGTTCTTGTCTTTGTAATATGTTCCAATTGCAGTTATTCAGTGTTAAAATGATCAGCTACGTTGTTAGTTGCTTCAGTTTTCACTCTCTTTACAATGGCATGATACAACCTGCATGAGAATGTACTGTTCCTGTACTAGCTCCAATTCTGTAGTTCTTCATCACATGTTAAGGTTACCATTAAAATTAAAGCCTTGTTTGTTTTACAAATGTGAGTATGTGCATGCAGAAATAACTCTCTGTAACAGTATGTTTTTTTAACTCTAGCCCACATCTCTTCTTCAAACTGCTAAAGTAAACTTCAGCAATAACATAAACATTCAGTGTGTTTAACTGGTGCTGCACAAGTGTTGAGAAACTGTACTATTCTGGTGACATCTAGTTTATTCTACTTATGAGTCTTTCAAAGAATTTTATAAATTTTGCAAAAGAAAAAATAGTGTACCTGTACAAGTAGAACATCACATGAGAGAGTTGAGACAACAGCATGGAATTAAGTTAGCAACATTCTGGATGAAGTAATTTATTTTACATTGTTAGTTTTGGGTTAATTTTTGGAAAAATATACATCACACACTTGACTTGGCTAAGCCTAAGCAAGTACTAAATGTAACTTTCACTCAAAAGTTTAAAACTTAATGGTAAAAGAACTGCCATTTCCCAATTTTATAAAGTATTTTTAAATCTAGTACTTAATATTAGTGAATGATAAGTTTAAGGTAATAAATACAACAAACTGAATATTTGAATGGTACTGCTACTGTTTTAAAATAATAAGAATAAACAAGACAGGATCCTCAATAGCCACGGCAAATTGAAGTCTCTTTTAGACAGAATTAGAGTAAATTAATGTACGAGACCTTTATTTTCCTTTTCATTACTATTTATCAAGTTTATGTAAATATAGCTTGTCTCCTTGAAATACTCTTAATGATACAAGTTTGGACTATTATTCTACATAGTGTCTGTTTTCAACATGTTTTACTTAGATACAAGTTTGGACTATTATTCTACATAGTGTCTATTTATGGCATCTTTTTACTTGGATACAAGTTTGGACTATTATTCTACTTAGTGTCTATTTATGGCATCTTTTTACTGAGGCAAGTTAACCCTTAGATTACTGACTTGTATTAGGTCATCAAGAAATTAATGACATGTTTTGGAACACCTTTATTAACCAACCTCCAGATAACATAAAAACAAAAGTATTATCCTTAGAAGTTGCAGTTGCTGCTTGTCATGGTGACTAATGTTGTTATGTTTGTTTCTGGGCAACAACATGACTGATGGGTTATAGTTTGTTCTCATTAAAGTGTTTTATTGTTTTGTTTGTTCCAGAGACAACAACATGACTGATGGGTTATAGTTTGTTACATAAAGCTTGCTCTAAGTATAGTGTTTTATTATTTTGTTTGTTCCAGATACAACAACATGACTGATGGGTTATAGTTCGTTACATAAAATTTGTTCTCATTATAGTGTATTATTATTCTGTTTGTACCTGGGACAACACATCTAAAAAACTGGACTTAGTTAGCACTCTTACCCTGACCTAAAGGTACCACATCTATAAACACACATTCTCTTATTATCTCTGATCATCTTTATAGGCCAAACTATTTGCATATTTTATCATAATATCCATTTTCCTGCAATCAGAGGTGTGTCCCATGACTTTTGGTAGGATAGTGTATTTGTAGGTTTTGTTATATTAAATTAATAGATGGACTGGGAATCACAGGTCATTTATTCTCCTGAAGTGCTCAAGTTTTGTTGTTGTTTTTTGTTAAAGGTTATTTATAGTGTCAGAGTAGAAGATCTTGATGAGTTGAAATCTTACATTCATGTTTAAGCTCTGTATTTCAGAGCTGGCTGGTCAGATTCAAATTAGTGCAATAACATGAAATATTCTCCAAGTTCTAGAGCCATTATAAGAAGTATGGTCAAGTCCCACTGTTTTGCCTGACAAGAGTAGCAATCCAATAGCTTGGTATAAAGTTCAACACAAGAAAACAAATACTCTATTATTTTATGTACATATGGTATTTGTTTGCTAACTGGAAATCAAGAAGTAGAATTTTCCTTTTCATAGCAGTCAGAAGTGTGGCTAGAGATTTTTGCAGATAGTGTCGAGCCAACCCAGGAAGACAGTCAACTACTGGACATTGTAGTAGAAAAGGTGGATTACGTTCACTGGCAAGTATTGCAGAAACAACAATCTATAGTGAACTATCATCAGAGAATAGAAGAAGAGAGAGAGAAAGTGCTCTATAAGGAGGTAATATCCATAATAACATTAGTTCACTTTAAAAGACCAGCAGTTAGTTAATGATTATGAAAACAGGAGGTTATGACCATAATATAACTAGTTGGTCTTAGAAGATCAATTATTGATTATCAAAACATAGCTTTTGTTGAAAAATCCTGAGAACTCACATCACATCTTGAATATTATTAATATACTTTTATTCTGGTTCAAAGAAAGCAGTTTTATGTATCTCATCAGGTTTAATGTTATTCTTAATAGTAGCATTCAATCATATCCATGGCTTCTAATCAAATAAATAATGAACTTTGTACCTAAAGCATATGGAAAGAGATAATAAGAGAATGTGTTTATAGATGTGATACCTTTA
>NW_013677688.1:2862-4797 GCF_000517525.1 Limulus polyphemus | reverse complement strand
TTGAGTAGAATAATACTTTTTTTTGTGTTGTCTGGTTGAGTAGAGTAATACTCACTTCTCTTGTCCAGTACATATATGCTTAGCAAAGTTTTCTTCAGAGTCAAAGCCATTCAAGCAACTAGCACAAATCAATTGGATCATCTCCACTCCAGTGACCACTTGTTGTTCCTGACTCTGATCAATGTGAAGGTTCTCCATCTGGATCTCTGCCCATGTTTCTTGATGGTTGTTGATAGGAGCTGCAAAAAAGAAATAGAAAATGTTTGTTGCTTTATTTAGTTTTTTGATAAATACAATTTTAGTTTAATACATAACTGTGCAAAGCATATCTCTAATGGTATAAAGCTATCTTGACATATCTACTGAGTAAGTCTTTCTTTGAGAGGACAGTGCTGTAACTACTGAAGATGTATGATTATCCAGAAAGACCACATCCTTTAACTCACAGTGGTCAAACTTGTATTATCCTGATGTTCCTCATTGTGTTATCACAGATCCTACATGGCTTTACATTGTGGCTAAACTGACTAGACTTATCTACTGACCTTAACAAGTGGGATAAATGACTTGGTATTATCCTGGTGGTCCTCAGTATATTCTGGTGGATCCATACGTGGATAAACTGACTACTTATCTATTGACCTTAACAAGCTGGATAAATTACTTGGTATTATCCTGGTGTTCCTCAGTATATTGTGGTGGATCCATATGTGGATAAACTGACTAGACTTATCTACTGACCTTAACAAGTGGGATAAATTACTTGGTATTATCCTCGTGTTCCTCAGTATATTGTGGTGGATCCATATGTGGCTTTACATTGTGGCTAAACTGACTAGACTTATCTACTGACCTTAAGAAGTGGGATAAATTACTTGGTATTATCCTGGTGTTCCTCAGTATATTCTGGTGAATCCATATGTGGATAAACTGACTAGACTTATCTACTGACCTTAACAAGTGGGATAAATGACTTGGTATTATCCTGGTGTTCCTCAGTATATTCTGGTGAATCCATATGTGGATTTACATTGTGGATAAACTGACTAGACTTACTTATTGACCTTAACAAGCTGGATAACTTACTTGGTATTAACGTGGTGTTCCTCACTGAATGCTGGTGGATCTTCATGTGGCTTTTAAGCATACTTCTTTTGAAGAAACCTACACAGATATAATCCATTCATTAATCAGTGAGTCCAATCTTTGATTAAGAATTATCAATTTCACTAGACTTCTCAATTAAACTGCTGCTTAGAAAAGGCCGGTTCTTTAAATCAATCAATTAATCACTGATACTAACTACAGTTGATGTATTTTCAACTGATACATAGCAACTATGCTATTTACTCATCTCATCCTGGATTCCTCTTTGGTTTGACATACTTGTTCAAGAAACATAACTTGTGAATAAATAATACAGGTTAATCCCATCTAATATAACTTGTGAATAAACACAACAGGCTAATCCCATCTAACATAACTTGTGAATAAATAATACAGGTTAATCCCATCTAATATAACTTGTGAATAAACAATACAGGCTAATCCCATCTAACATAACTTGTGAATAAATAAAACAGGCTAATCCCATCTAACATAACTTGTGAATAAATAATACAGGTTAATCCCATCTAACATAACTTGTGAATAAACACAACAGGCTAATCCCATCTAACATAACTTGTGAATAAATAATACAGGCTAATCCCATCTAACATAACTTGTGAATAAACACAACAGGCTAATCCCATTTAACATAACTTGTGAATAAATAATACAGGCTAATCCCATCTAACACAACTTGTGAATAAACACAACAGGCTAATCCCATTTAACATAACTTGTGAATAAATAAACAGGCTAATCCCATCTAACATAACTTGTGAATAAACACAACAGGCTAATCCCATCTAACATAACTTGTGAATAAAC
>NW_013677688.1:0-2322 GCF_000517525.1 Limulus polyphemus | reverse complement strand
TATGAACATTATAAGTAAGATGGAACTTACCGTAAAACAAACTAGCTAGATACTTGTACTGAACCACTTAAATATGAACATTATAAGTGAGATGGAACTTACCGTAAAACAAATTAGCTAGATACTTGTACTAAACCACTTAAATATGAACATTATAAGTAAGATGGAGCTTACCGTAAAACAAACTAACTAGATACTTGTACTAAACCACTTAAATATGAACATTATAAGTAAGATGGAACTTACCGTAAAACAAACTAGCTAGATACTTGTACTAAACCACTTAAATATGAAACATAATAAGTAAGATGGAACTTACCATAAAACAAACTAACTAGATACTTGTACTAAACCACTTAAATATGAACATTATAAGTAAGATGGAACTTACCGTAAAACAAACTAGCTAGCTACTTGTACTAAACCACTTAAATATGAACATTATAAGTAAGATGGAACCTACCGTAAAACAAACTAGCTAGCTACTTGTACTAAACCACTTATATATGAACATTATAAGTAAGATGGAACTTACCATAAAACAAACTAACTAGCTACTTGTACTAAACCACTTAACTTACCGTAAAACAAACTAACTTTAATACTGTGAGTTTTACAAGGGGTTGTAGAATGAAACCTACAGTACCAATATTTTGGACTTTGATACTGTGTGTTTCAGAAGGGGTTATGGAATGAAACCTTTCCTTACCTTTACCACAATGTGAACATTTAAAATCAGCTTCTCCACGATGCATTCTCAGGTGATTGTATAATCCTACTTTAGAAGACAACTTTCTAGTACATCCTTCCCATGGACAAGGCACTGGTGGCCTGAAAAACATACATGAGGATTTAATACGTAAGGCCTGAAAAACATACATGAGGATTTAATACGTAAGGCCTGAAAACATACATGATGATTTAATACATAAGGCCTGAAAAACATACATGAGGATTTAATACGTGA
The DNA here is from genome assembly GCF_000517525.1 of Limulus polyphemus. Taxonomy (NCBI): domain Eukaryota; kingdom Metazoa; phylum Arthropoda; class Merostomata; order Xiphosura; family Limulidae; genus Limulus; species Limulus polyphemus. The sequence continues at coordinate 1,355 of NW_013677688.1, read as the reverse complement.
GGCCTGAAAAACATACACGAGGATTTAATACGTGAGGCCTGAAAAACATACACGAGGATTTAATACGTAAGGCCTGAAAAACATACATGAGGATTTAATATGTAAGGCCTGAAAAACATACATGAGGATTTAATACGTAAGGCCTGAAAAACATACATGAGGATTTAATATGTAAGGCCTGAAAAACATACATGAGGATTTAATACGTAAGGTCTGAAAAACATACATGAGGATTTAATACGTAAGGTCTGAAAAACATACATGAGGATTTAATACGTAAGACAGTTAAAATGTTATATTAAAATATTTCCTTCGTGATTCTTTCATAACATTTAGACCTTATTAGATAACAACTGTCATAACATTTAGACCTTATAAATATAGTATATTATGTTATTGTTTTATGTCACAGATAAGCTAGACTAATGATTTTCTCATCTAATGGCTATTTGTTTCCTTCTCCAATAACAGCTTTTTTTTTAAAGATCTTTCAACTCTGAAATAACATACTTAACTGGCTACAGCATCACTTCGGCAAACCAAAACCTTGAGAAAAATGTTTTCTGCTATTAACCAATGTTTTCTAAACATATCTAGTTACAGTTTGTTTTCCAGTAAGTTCTACCTTATCTGGAATGTTTCATATTTAAGTGGTTTAGTACAAGTATCTAGTCCAAAATATTGGTACTGTAGGTTTCATTCTACAACCCCTTGTAAAACTCACAGTATCAAAGTCCAAAATATTGGTAACTGTAGGTTTCATTCTACAACCCCTTGTAAAACTCACAGTATCAAAGTCCAAAATATTGGTACTGTAGGTTTCATTCTACAACCCTTTGTAAAACTCACAGTATCAAAGTCCAAAATATTGGTACTGTAGGTTTCATTCTACAACCCCTTGTAAAACTCACAGTATCAAGGTCTTGAGTCCAAGATATTGGTACTGTTGGTTTTCTTCCCTCTCCTCTAGTCTGTTTGATGAACACTACATCTTGAAAATGTCAACCAGTATTTACTTTAACTTTTGATGATTTCCATACATCTTATACCTGGCATTTAAAATTTTTAGTTTGGTTATCCTTAGCATCTATAGATGGCCTTTTCATATCTTTTTATTATATAACCAGTTCTTTTCTTCTCTACCAAATAACTACTATTCAGATGGGGTTAGCCTGAATTGTTTATTCACAAGTTATGTTAGATGGGATTAGCCTGTATTGTTTATTCACAAGTTATGTTAGATGGGATTAGCCTGTTTTATTTATTCACAAGTTATGTTAGATGGGATTAGCCTGTATTGTTTATTCACAAGTTATGTTAGATGGTATTAGCCTGTATTATTTATTCACAAGTTA
>NW_013677687.1:8616-12847 GCF_000517525.1 Limulus polyphemus | reverse complement strand
CAAACAAACTTGTTTATCTCATGTACATATATGCGTGAGGTCACACGGTAATAGGCCATTAGTGTTATATTTGTATAGTTTCTGCTCCGACTGTTCGTATTTTCTATGTTTACCTGTTTCTTTCTTACAGCAGAACGGTTGTAACGAAGGTATATTTTCCTTAGACTACTTTATCGTTATATAATAGGTATCTTATTATATAATAAAACAATGTTTTCACTTTTAAAAATAATTTACATATAGAGTAACTTAAGGAATAGTCAAGATTTTAACACAAACAAAATATACATCACCAACACGCAGAACAACACTTACGCTACAGTAGATTCCTGCGACACCAACATACAATACAACATAACACAGAAACATTTCAATTTAGGAGATTATACAGTGAATTTATTTGCCTTCTTCACCGAACTCTGTACCATGCCGCTGTGCTATGAAATCTCATTCCTGTCCAAATTTCATCCGGGTAGTAGATATGCGCATGCGTATGATGTTGGTGAGACAACCTTCCAAATTCTATCCGTATAGCCAAATTCTAGTCGGAAATTCCGTGTCGTAAACAATATATCTTAGGTAATACTGATGCTGTTTTTTGAGTTAGTATAAAAGAATTAGAATCGTTTATTTCCTTTTGTGAATGTACTTCATTTTAATCATTAAAAACTATTGGTTCTGTCGTTCAGTATCAATTGACAAACGCACTCCATTCGAGTCTCTGATATTTGTCACAGAGTTAGTCTTAACTGGGAGTTTGAGATGGAAACCTAACGGTAACAGTATATTTTGAACAGTATATTATTATTTAAACGATCTTTTCAGCATTAAAACTTACCAAAAGTTTAGGTGAGTTAGACTAATAATGAAGAAAAACTCGAAAGAGATCTAATGTCAAACTTGTTATACTTATACTATTATAGTATACTGTGTTAGCATAGGCCTAATACTAATACTATTATTAAACTAATAGTACTAACATTAGCATTATGTAAGACATTATCATTTTAATTGAAAATATTACGAAGTAAAATGCGCATTTTAAGTGAATAAACTGTAAAAGTCTTAATGATGACTGAATTGCGTCTTGAGAACTTTATCTAACACGACATAAGACTAATACAACTTTCAGTTGTATCACACTCAAATGATCCGAATGATGCACGTTTGTTGATACTGAACGACAGAACCAATAGTATTTATGAATTAAATCAAATACCTTCACAAAAGGAAATAAACGATTCTAATTTTCTATGATAACTCAAAAAATAGCATCAATATATTGCTTAAGACACGGAATTTACGACTAGAATGAGGCTATACACATAGAATTTGCACGGCTGTCTCGCCAACGTCACACGCATGCCTACTACCCGGATGAAATTTGGACGGTTGTCTCGCCAACGTCACACGCATGTCTACTACCCGGATGAAATTGGGACAGGAATGAGATTTCGTAAGCACAGCGGCATGGTACATAGTTTGGTGCAGAAGGCAAATAAGTTGACTGTATAATCTCCTACATTGAAATGTTTGTGTTTCTGTGTTGTGTTGTTTTGGTTGTTGGTGTCACAGGAATCTGCTGTAGCGTAAGTGTTGTTCTGGGTGTTGTATATTTTGTTGGGGTTAAAATCTTGGCTGTTCCTTAAGACTAAGTTCCTTAATAATTAATTATGATATCTTTTTAAAAGAGAAGCCATTGTTTTATTTTATTATATATATATATAGTTTTAAACTTGCATATTATATAGGCTTTAAAGTCGATGCATTACCGAGTGGCTTTGAAAATAGTAAGGAATGTTAAAATGTTTATTAATACTTTCCTATAAGGTTTATAGATGGAAATATAAAGTTGCTCTTTTTGTATAGTTTATTGTTGAAATGAATTACTTGGAAGAATCCCAAGAAAAACCCAAGGCTTAAAGAAAAGATTACCTTCAAGCAACAGGTGGGCTGTATCTATGGGATACTGTTTGTGGTAAGGGTGATTTATACACTGGAGATGGGTGCAGGCTAGGTTGTAGGGGAAGGTTTGGGGAAGCTTGAAAGATATTCACTGAAAATAATTTAGCCTAAATTTGAGTAGTGTGAGCTTTAGAAACTGAGAATAAACACATAGTTAAGGCAATGAGGAAATCGTAGCATAAAAATTAATTATTAGTTTTCAAAGTTATATCTTTCAAATTTGAATATTAAATCAATAATAAGCTGAGTTACTATTATCCTAATGTTAGGATTATTTTAAACAAAATGGATGAGTTCAAGACTGTACTTGAAATGTGAATTACTGAAACCTTGTTTGATTTGAGAATATTGGTAGCAGGAAATATTTTGAAATCCCACGTTATCAGTTATTTAATAGTTATAGATTTTATTAAAAGAGGAGGTGGGTGTCTTAATATAAGGGACAAACTGCACCATGTTTATACTGAAGCCATAAATAATGGTAGTCAAGAGGCTCCTTCTATTCACTTTAAAAATAATGGCAAAATTAGTAAAAGTTTACTGATGACATTAAGGTTTTTGGTGTTTTTAGCTATACTGAAGATGTTGAGATAGTTAAGAACGACTTGGATCAATTAGTAAGTTGGGAAGTGACCTTTAATCACAGTAAATGCAAGGTAATGCATTGGGTTGTCATCATTTTGATTGGTTTATTTAAAGCAGATGAAAACCCACTCACTAGTATGACTTAAAATAAAAATGTTGTCATAATGATAAATAAGTCACTAAAGTGATTGAGGCAGTGCTCTGTTGGGAATACAATTTTAAGGTGTCTTTACAGATATATTGATTAAGTCAAAACAGATAATTATCTTGATACAAATCGCTATTTAACTGTTACGACAGCGGAATTAACATAACGCTGGTATCATGTGATGAGTTTCTAGAAGGATCGGGGAACCTCCTGAATATCCCAGTATTTGCTAGACGCCCTCTTTTTTTAGGATATATAAGCCCGGCAAATAATTTGCAGGTAAGGAGATATAGAGACAGATAATCGAGTCAAGTCGTAAGTAAAGTGCGTGAATCGTTGTGAAGTATAGCGTGTGTTTAAGTTAAAATGACTGTGGAAATTAAATGTATTGCAAAGATGTATTGAGAAAGAATAAACTAGTTTTATTTAAGAAAGGACTTGTATGGCTGAAGTTCTTCGGAAAGAATTTTTACGGGAAATTAACAAACGACCAGAGACGTAACATAACCCTTACATGGAATAGCTGTCATATTTAATACTGTTACGTCTCTGTTCGTTTCTTAATTTTCCATAAATTCTTTCCGACTAAACTTTAGCGACACAAGTCCTTTCTTAAATAAAACTGGTTTAGTATTTCCGAATACAACTTTACGATACACTTAATTTCAACAGTTCTCTATAACAAACGCTATAACTCACGTCTCACGTGGCCAACAATATTTTATCCGCATATATTCAATTACTCAATACCTCCCCGTCGCTTCGTGGCCGGTCTTATATATATACAAGACTACACTATATCTAGAAAGATCATGAGATTTAAGGAAAAGACGTGACGTGACCTCGATGTCGTAACAATACTAAATATTTCATATATGTTAGTTTTTATTTAGTCTCACTTCAAATGTGAAGTTAGGTGTTGCTTGTGATTAACTGTAAAGTTATAAAATATTACAAAGTTTATATCATTGATAAATTACATATTATCACTGTCCTAAACTATATTAAAATATAAAGTGTAACAGTAATACATTAAAAGTTTTTCTCTCTTCCTTTGTCTCTGCTGCTCTGTTTCTTGGAACAAATCATAAGTATACAATTTAACATGAAGAGATACAAGATGTAAAAGTTTTATTCATGATTTGTTATTTTAAACTTGAATAATATCTAATGTGACACGGGGTAAAGAGCCTATCAGTGACCACTAAAGTTCAGGCATAGTCATTCCTTATTTACAAATGTTGACCTGTGGCTACTAAAAGTGAATGATGTCTAATTTAATCAATAATTAAAACAGCATTTATAATTTAATTAATAATTAGAACAGCATTTATAATTTAATCAATAATTAAAACAGCACTTTACACAATTTTTTTTTATTGGAGCCATCGTTGGCTTCCACTTTAATATCACACTTTACATGTAGGGGAGACCGGGGCTAGTTGTTACAGGAGCAAGTTGATACAGTTTCGATGACGAGGAACCCACTTTGAGACTAATAATGGCTGGAGACGGCTTGAATGGGTAATGAAG
>NW_013677687.1:3238-7616 GCF_000517525.1 Limulus polyphemus | reverse complement strand
TAGTGTGTGTGTGGTGGGGGGGGGGGGGAGAGATTATTTTATTAAGTATTTATAGTTATCTGTATTGGGGAGCATGAAAAAACTAGGCCTAGGATCTGTTTGTTAAGTAAGAGTACAGAACCTCACGAGTGAGTGTTGAAAGTTGTTATTATAGCAGAACATTCTGTTTTTATAATCCATGATAGAAAATTTCAAACAAGAAAAGCTGCTTAAAAAGTATAAAGAACTCCTTATGTTTTGAAATCCCAGGTTATAAGTTATTTAATATTGTTAGTTTTATTTAGTCTCACTTCAAATGTGCAGTTAGGTGTTGCTTGTGATTAACTGTAAAGTTATAAAATATTACAAAGTTTATATCATTGATAAATTACATATTATCACTGTCCTAAACTATATTAAAATATAAAATGTAACAGTAATACATTAAAAGTCTTTCTCTCTTCCTTTGTCTCTGCTGTTCTCTTTCTTGGAACAAATCATGAAGAGAAACAAGATACAAGTTGTAAAAATTTTACTCATGATTTGTTATTTTAAACTTCAATAATATCTAGTGTGACATGGGGGGTAAAGAGCCTATCAGTGACCACTAAAGTTCCGTCACAGTTATTCCTTATTTAGAAATGTTGACCTGTGGCTACTAAATATGAATGATCGACACTTTGGTATTATTTATAATTTAATCAATAATTAAAATCAATGCTTTATATTTACATAATTTAATTATTTTTTTATTGGAGCCACCAATGACTTCCACATAGAAAACACACTTTACATGTACATTGTTTTGATGCCCTCTGTGTTATCTTAGGAGTTATTTGTAACACACAAATTATACTTTTTCTTATATCATGCAATCTAATATGACATGAGATAGGAAAAAGTCCTGAAGACCACGTAGACGACACCGAAACAATGTACATGTAGAGTGTGCTATTAAAGTCAAAGCCATTGACGGCTTCAATAAAAAAAAATTGTGTAAATATAAAGCATTGATTTTAATTACTTAATAAAAGTCATAGCTACAATACCTCTACCGAAGCTGGCTGGGGAGTATGTTCAGTGGCATATCACAGCTCGAACCTTGAATCTCTACTTGTACAGCCCAGAATGCTAATCATTAGGCCAACTCTAACCCTGGAAACCATGGCCTTTCTTTCTTATCTAAAATATAACTTAATATTGGGAATTTCATGAAAATATTAATTCTCGGATGTACCTAGTCATTTAAATGTACCTTAATTGATTTTTGAATTCCACCAACAAGTCAACTTTTCACAAAGCATAAATAAATAAAAAACATTTTCAAGAATCGTAATGGTGGTTCTTATACCTGAATACTTTTCCAGATTTCTTTGGTTGAGAATAAATCTGCTTACTGCTAAAAACCATACCTCAGTATCAGGAGATTTTTTTTCTTCTTAAATACACCCCTCTCCAAATAAATGGATTTCTGGAAAACCAACATTACTAAATAGCTATTAACTTATTTTAATATTTTCCTGGGAGCAGTTCTTTCTATAAAATATACCAACAGATTATGCATCACTCATCCACTGGAAGAGATGTTGATGACAGATAGGAAGGATTACAGTTGTTCAGAAGATATGATTCATTGACTGGAGATCAAAAGAATAATACAACTTAAGTACATCAGTTAAGTCAAGCTTGAAAAACATTTGACCTTCTTTATATGTATGTATTTAGTGCTTGTTATGTAATTAAAGGTTAAGGTCACAAGTGGATTATCGTTAAGCTTACGGACTTATAATGCTAAAATTCGAGGTTGAATTCTATGTGGTGGACAGAGCAAAGATAACAAACTAAAGCACGAGATGCTGTTCCAGTAGAACTTTAGGCAAAGTAGGCTTGAGAATTTTAATGGACTGCAACAAGAAAAGACGACGACGTTTCGGCTTCTAGGCCTTAGTAGAAGCTGAAACTTCATCACCTTTCCTCTGAACAGGCGGTTGCAGTCCAGTTGTGAGGCCTAAATGATGAGAATCTTATAGGACCTTTAATTTTAGGTAATTTCTTCTGTAGGCCAATTTAAAAAGAGAAAAGAAAACGTAAAATTAAAGTATTTGTGTTTATTAGAGTCCAAATATAATGGTGGGTTGTCAATATGTTAAATATAGGGTGTTATAGGTGGGGTGTTAATATGGTATGGGGAGGGCGGCTGGCATGTTCTACTGGTTAGTGCGATCAACTTGCAATGCTCTCCCTTTCAGTCGGGGGCGTTATGATTTGATGGTCAATTACATTATTTGTTGATAAAGAGGTGGCGGTGGGGGGAGTTGACCTGCTGTATTCCACCAGTCTTTTCATTGCTAAATTAGAGACGGCTATCTGGCCACCTGGTAAATCTACACGAAAATCAACGGTGATCCACTAGCATCTAAGGTGCCCCAACAGTCTTAAGCGGCCGGCCTCGGGATTCGAGGGTGGGAGGCGTATTGGTAATGAATCGAAATCCTACCAAATTCTTGGTTATTTTCGACACTTCTACGGTATGTTCTTTTAATGTACAAACTGTCATTCCGAGAACTGTCATTAATACAACTGTGATATTCTGTGTATTTTGAGAAGTTGATGAACAATTTTACAACTTTTTTGTCGAAGAGAAGTTTGTTTTTTTTTCCTTTCAGTCTCAAGATATATGACACTAAAATTCGGCTTTCGATATTCGTGGTGAGCACAATACAAATAGTTTATTGTGCTTAATAAATGAAGAAAGCCCGGCATGGCCAGGTGGTTAGGGCGCTCGACTCGCATTCTGAGGGTCGCGGGTTCGAATTCCCGTCACACCAAACATGCTCGCCCTTTCAGCCGTGGGGGCGTTATAATGTGCCGGTCAATCCCACTATTTCTTGGTAAAAGAGTAGCCTAAGAGTTGGCGGTGGGTGGTGATGACTAGCTGCCTTTTCTCTAGTCTTACACTGCTAAATTAGGAACGGCTAGCGCAGATAGCCCTCGTGTAGCTTTGCGCGAAATTAAAAAACAAACAAACAAATAATAAACGAAGATTTTTTTTTTACCTTCCAGCGACTCGGCGGCAAATCTGTAGATCTATAACGCTAAAACTCGGCTTTCGATACCTTGGTGGGCACAGTACAAATAGCCCATTGTATAGCAGTGCTTAATAAACAAAGAAGAAACTTCTGCCACTTCAAATACCTCAAGCACCCGGAACATCCATATTTATGGTGGATTCGATGGTTCTTCTGAACGATGAGTAAAGTTATTTCAAGTAAAAATTAATAACAAATAATTGGCGTTAAAAAAACAACATTGTGCTATTAATCCTTACCTTAATTCTGATTTGTACGTGACTCGTATAAAATTGATACAAGTTACATTTCAACTTAATATAGTTCACACCATTACACGTGTTGTTTACTTAATATAGTTCACACCATTACACGTGCTGTTTACTTAATATAGTTCACACTATTACACTTGTTGTTTACTTAATATAGTTCACACTATTACACTTGTTGTTTACTTAATATAGTTCACACCATTACTCTTGTTGTTTACTTAATATAGTTCACACCATTACACTTGTTGTTTACTTAATATAGTTCACACCATTACACTTGTTGTTTACTTAATATAGTTCACATCATTACAATTGTTGTTTACTTAATATAGTTCACACCATTACACTTGTTGTTGACTTAATATAGTTCACACTAATACACTTGTTGTTTACTTAATATAGTTCACACCATTACACTTGTTGTTTACTTAATATAGTTCACACCATTACACTTGTTGTTTACTTTGTATAGTTCACACTATTACACTTGTTGTTTACTAAATATAGTTCACGCCATTACACTTGTTGTTTACTTAATATAGTTCACACTATTACACTTGTTGTTTACTTTGTATAGTTCACACCATTACACGTGTTGTTTACTTAATATAGTTCACACCATTACACTTGTTGTTTACTTAATGTAGTTCACACCATTACACTTGTTGTTTACTTAATATAGTTCACACTAATACACTTGTTGTTTACTGAATATAGTTCACACCATTACACTTGTTGTTTACTTAATATAGTTCACACTATTACACATGTTGTTTACTTAATATAGTTCACACCATTACACTTGTTGTTTACTTAATATAGTTCACACTATTACACTTGTTGTTGACTTAATATAGTTCACACTAATACACTTGTTGTTTACTTAATATAGTTCACACCATTACACTTGTTGTTTACTTTGTATAGTTCACACTATTACACTTGTTGTTTACTAAATATAGTTCACGCCATTACACTTGTTGTTTACTTAATATAGTTCACACCATTATACTTGTTGTTGACTTAATATAGTTCACACTAATACACTTGTTGTTTACT
>NW_013677687.1:0-2711 GCF_000517525.1 Limulus polyphemus | reverse complement strand
ACTATTACACTTGTTGTTTACTAAATATAGTTCACGCCATTACACTTGTTGTTTACTTAATATAGTTCACACCATTATACTTGTTGTTGACTTAATATAGTTCACACTAATACACTTGTTGTTTACTAAATATAGTTCACGCCATTACACTTGTTGTTTACTTAATATAGTTCACACCATTATACTTGTTGTTTACTTAATATAGTTCACACTAATACACTTGTTGTTTACTTAATATAGTTCACACCATTACACTTGTTGTTTACTTAATATAGTTCACACCATTACACTTGTTGTTTACTTAATATAGTTCACACCATTACACTTGTTGTTTACTTAATATAGTTCACATCAATACAATTGCTGTTTACTTAATATAGTTCACACTATTACACTTGTTGCTTACTTAATATAGTTCACACTATTACACTTGTTGTTTACTTAATATAGTTCACACCAATACACTTGTTGTTTGTCCAATTTGCTAATATGAATAGTGATTCAACCACTACTATGCCTGTTGTGTCCCAGCCGGCCTGTAGATCTCTGGTATTAGGAGAAAGGCATTGTCGGCACTGGATATAGCAGATATAAAGTGGTTAACATATTGTCTTTACTCTTGCTGGAAAGTTCTTAGAATTCAGGAGAAATTACTTTTCATATGAAAATCACAACTTGGCTTTATCGTTAATCTGCCTTTTAAGTTGTTTTTATCCAACTATCAACTGATGTAGTTTAGTATTATTTGCTATAAAAGTGACAGTCAAATCCCACTATTCGCTGTTAACTGTCCACCTTCAATCTAAGTTCTATAGCTCCAATCATGTTCAGCTAGTGTAAATAACCTTTGTGTAGATTTGTGGGAACCAACCGAACTATATCAATTCATAGTAGAAACGGCTGATACGGGTATATAAAAGTTTATTTGAAAAGCACAAAATAAATAACAACGTTTCGACCTCCTTAGGTCATCATTAAATGATTAACAACACCAATATTCGTATTTCCTGGTGAACAGAGAATAAAAAGCTTTATTAAAAAGGGTAAAGTGAGGAGATTACTTTTCTCCTGCTGGTCATTGTGTTTGCTGTAATAAGTAATCGGTAATATATGATTTTCATGTAAAATAAAATGTTTTGCATAATTAAGTAACCTGACTTTGTTCAAAGGTGAATCCCACTATGGGGAATGATATTAGGTCTTAATGGCAGGGTGATCTTGAGAGCCATTATTCTCATGAGGAGAATGTTAATATTTCATCCAAAAGGTTTTATTCTGATTACAGAATAACAGTATTAGTGAAATATCCTAAACTGGGTTTCAACAAGATGATATATCATGAGGAATTCTTTATTTGTTTCTTTACAACAAGAGACTGGTTATGCCCATAAGTTAAGCTGCAATAAAAAGTGTAGCAAAGTTTTCCCTCACTTCAAACCTTTAGTTATACGACCATTTGGAGGTCTCTGCAAACTCAGGTCCAAAAAGATCTAGTAGTAGGTAAAGAGGGAGGGGAAGAGAACCTGACCATTCGGTCATAACTCGTTAAAAAGTGGATATGGGAATTTTTGAAAGTGTAACATTGCTAAATTTATTGTCTTTAGCTCTAGTTCAATATATGTAATGTATCATTGATGAAGTAGGTGTAATGATTTGTGTTACTTCTTTTGGAGTTCATGTTGTATATATATATATATTTTTTTTTTTCCTTCAAGCATTTGTATCATTTTTCAACAAATTATCAAATAAATCCGAATGAATTTTATTATATTTATATCATAAATTTTCTTACTTATTTCTATCCAATTCAATTAAAAAGTATAAATGTTTGGAGGTGCAGTTACATAAATAACATTCTTCTCGATCCCCCAATAAAAGGATATAACGCGCCACCTCTTGTCCATTGACAACAATATTTGACGTGTATATTAAGTGATTTATTATTTGACACATAATAAACACCGAGGGGGGAAAAACAGATTTTAATCTTAAGATTTCAATCTGGGCTAAAATCCAATGCATTCTTCATATGACAGGTCAGCTATGTGTTTTGTAAACGATTTTTGCACTAATTTCTAAGTTAAAATCAGGTTTAGATCGTCCTGTCAAATTTATTAAAATCAAATAAAACTATCCAAACGTCTAGTTTAGATGGAAAACGGCCGTAAGAGATGTAAGGCGAGATCGCATTGCCATTGTCAGTTCTATAGGCGGGATTTGAAAATTCAACATGTAGCAATGGCGGCCGCTTGCGCATGCCGAATATCACGTGACTTTCAATCTAGTGTTATTGATATCTATGATACTTTGTTGAGGCGAGCTGTGCGATTCACGATCAATTCTTATTTTACACCAACAGATAATCACCACCTAGAACTGACGTCAATATGTATGTTACAAATCACCGCTTATTTCTGGTGTCGCATATTGGTAACGAAAGAAAAAATACAGGATATATTAAAACATACATTTTATTTGTATTGATGGATAAACTCCGACCAGAACTGAGCCCAACCTCCTTTCAAAGATTTTAAAATTTCACCAACATATAATAACACAATTACGATTGTAAAATATATATACATATATTCGTTTATCTTTTTTTTTTTCTTTCTTCTTCAGTAAATAACCTGTCTTTACATGTTTTTTTCTAAGTTGACATATTTTACACTTTAATTAATCGCCTTTTATGTTTAATGGGTTTACTTCCG
>NW_013677686.1:7834-11911 GCF_000517525.1 Limulus polyphemus | reverse complement strand
GGTGGTGATGACTAGCTGCCTTCCCTCTAGTCTTACACTGCTAAATTAGGGACGGCTAGCGCAGATAGCCCTCGTGTAGCTTTGCGCGAAATTCCAAAACAAACAAACAAACCGTTGGATGGGTGAAATAAAAACTTGTTTGTAACCAAGGATAGGAAATCGTGCTTCTATTTGTTTCTTAACGCAATAAACATTAAAAGTTCAATAAAAATATATAAAGGTGCCAATACTGAAACGAAAGACATTCATATTTCAATAATTCTATCAATATGAAATAAGATGGGGGTCTAGCCTCCCATAACCTTCCTCATGTCATCCTGTATCACTGTGTCAAGTTGTGCTGATTGATCAAGAAATGTGAAGACATATAGGGAACAGATACACTCACACACATATTGACGTAGCTATAAAGATTAGTTAGCTAGGCCGCATATTACCCACCATTATGCCCCAAGTTGAACAAAAAACTCAGCCTGACTAATTAATGAATGGTGTAAAATTCTTATGAATACTATAAGTGTCGCGACCAGTTTCCTCGCCAATCTTGATTTCATTCCTTTAAGTCACATACTCAGTCCTTTTTGGCTGCACCTTTTTTTTCGCACCTAAAGCTAGCTTTGTTACGTATATATCGATCCCTGCTTATCTTTATAAAAAAAAAAATTCTATTATACTTGTACTTGCTATGCATGTTAATGCATATGTAAAATGCTGTACAACTGTACTATGTTTTTAAGGTTAAAGGTTTTATGAAGAATGATTTAGAACCGAAACATAAAAAACATTGCCGTCATTTGTTGTGTCATCTACGTAATTCCTCTCTTTTTTAAATATCTTAAACAGTTTTTTATTAGTCTGGAGGATACATGCTACCTCATGAAGCTGCGGAATTTAATTGGTCAATTCTACAACATTCAACGACAAAGAAACCAACATGTTATAATGGAAAGGTACCATGAGTGGCATATTAGACACAATATGAAATAATTTGCAAAGTGAATGAATGGTCTAGAGAGACAAACAAGTAATATATTTTGCTACAGATTTTAAAGGACTAGAGTTAAAAACATTAAGCAAACTACTAGGCATTAGTGGCTGTCTTGTCAAAAAGAGTGTTACATAAGAAGAAAATTTCTAAAGCAAAGTTTAAGTTAAAACTAAGGAGGAAAAACGAAACTTTAGCCGAACTTGTGGAAGATCTAAGAAAAAGAGTTGCTCAGTTATCTTATCCAGTTGCCATAATGGAAAATGATACGCAAATTATGCTAAAGCATATTAGATATAAATTTTCAAAGAGAGCTCTCCAGTTGGTGATGTAGGAAAATGCCCTGAATATGAGTTTCCGAGCCTCAACAGCCCAAAGGAACAATAAAGAGGTAATTAGACAGATGATAACAGGAATTAGCTGGAGTTAAGAGGCAAAAATCAAATGAGAATATTTCATCTGTTCCAACTGAGATAAGAAGTTCACCATTTTAAAAGATCAGTTTAATGTCAATTAATTCATTAATGGAAAGCGTTGCAGCATTTTGTTCAATTCTAGCTCTACAACTACCACTATTGACCAAATCTGGTAATGATAGATGGAAAAATTGTCTCCAATGATTAAGCAAAAAGACACATTTATGTGAATAGCAAATGGTCATAAAGTTTCAGTACGAGGAAAGTTAGAATTTACACTAACTATGGGAAACTCCTATACACAGCATGATGTGCGGGTAATTGACATCCAGGAAGAATGTATATTGGAAATATAAACTTATATATATCCGAAATATGGATGTTGAAGTTAGGCTTACTTGATATAGTTTCACTGTTAATGTCCAGGAAATCCCATGTACTACACAATAATTACAATATGAGAGCTTGTAAGGGACAACAGAAAGTGTAGTTACTCTACCACTATGAATTGAAGTACTCATATCAGGACTTTTTAGGAATAAATTTACATTAAATGACTAGGGTATAGTAGAATCAAATACTCAGCTTTTACTGAGGAATTATTTGTTGGAAGAACTCTATAGATCCGAAGAATAAGAATGTCAACGTTAGAGCCATGAAACTAATAAACCATGAAATCCAAGTACTTTCTGGATAGAACATCGAAAGATGTGAAACTCTACAAGTGGTGCTTATACTTAAAAAAACACCAGAAGCAGCCACCTCAGATATAAGATGAAGGAAGTCTTATGTAAAATCTTTACATAAGGATTTATTTGAACAAATCTGTGAAATTCTTACAATTGATCAACATTACACATTACATAACTTGTTCATAAAGTACCAAGATATTTCTCCAGTACACCTCATGACTTAGGCTGGACAAATAAGATATCTCATAAGCTTGATACTGAAGATGCAGCTTCATTTCATCAGTTGGCTAGAAAACTTCTATTTGTATAAGAGGCTGAGATTTTCAAAGAAGTAGGCACCATGAAAGAAAGTAGTTAATCGAACAGAGTATTAGTTCTTCATCATCTATTGTACTTGTGAAGAAGAAAGATGAATCTACAATCCTTTGTGTGGACATCAAGTACGTTTTTTAATCATGTGGTTAGGCAATTCATAAATATTTTCTTTATTGTACATGTTTTGACTATTATTTACTAATTTAATATTTATATCTATAATAAAATACATATATATTGACTTTGGTTACGTATTATGCAGATGGTAGATGTCGTGTGTAATAAACTTAATACTGGTACTCCTTTTAACAATGATGAGCATAATTTAAAAAATAGTAAGTTTTGTAAAAAACCTCTTTTACATTTTATAAAACTCAAAGTCTATTCACTCAAAATTCTGAGACAACGAATATGTCACCTAATAAACAGAAGGAGCATTGATCTACAAATGTCTGTAGAAATTGAAAATAATTCTACAAAAACTTCAAAAAATCAAGCCACTATCCAACAATCAGTGATTGACAGTGGCGAGGCTACAAGGAGGCGAGGGGGCATTTGCCCACCCAAATATTTTTTTTTGTCATCCAAGTTTCCTCCCTCCCCCAAATTTAATCCTATATAACAGAGCAAATGTAATGTGTATAACAACAACAACAAATAATTTCGCACGTGCACTACGTTTTACGGAAAGTTTTTTCTTGTATGCTAGAAGTCAACCAGATATATCCTACAACAACAGGTATTCCCTCGAACCCTACTATTTTATACTAATGGTACTACCGCACTAAGTGATTATTTATTTAAATTAATAATGCTGAAACTAAAGTTATTCATCAATCCACTTTCAAAAGGACTTGTTATTCTCCCCCTAGGTCTGTGAGTACTTTGGTGCTTCAAAACTCAATAAAAAGTATTTCTTGAAACCCAACATTGGTTCAATGTAAGTTAGCTAAAACACCACTAGTAATTCTTTATTATGAGGAAAGCCGATAGTTGTGTTATAGTTTTTTGCATATTGCTAGAGATAAACTGAAACAAGAGCATTACTTTATTATATCAATGGAGTAATAATGTTACTTTATTAGTTATATTGCATTATTGTAGTTTTAAGAGTATAAATTGATACAGAACATATATGATATATTCCAAAACTGTCTCATATAAAGTAGTAGCCCATATAAGTTTTAAGTTTCAGTTACAATTTACAGGATATATAAGAAAAGAATGATGATAATTTGATTTTCTAAATTGTACACAATTTTTATTTTCATAAATACATATTTTGTACTATAATATTAATTTAAAGTATTTGTTGTATTATATAACGTGCTATGTAGCATACATCACGTTAATGACTACTAATTTAGAGTATTTGTTGTATTATATAGCGTGCTATGTAGCATACATCTCGTTAATGACTATTAATTTAGAGTATTTGTTGTATTATATAGCGTGCTATATAGCATACATCACGTTAATGACTACTAATTTAGAGTATTTGTTGTATTATATAGCGTGCTATGTAGCATACATCTCGTTAATGACTATTAATTTAGAGTATTTGTTGTATTATATAGCGTGCTATGTAGCATACATCTCGTTAATGACTATTAATTTAGAGTATTTGTTGTATTATATAGCGTGCTATGTAGCATACATCTCGTTAATG
>NW_013677686.1:0-7248 GCF_000517525.1 Limulus polyphemus | reverse complement strand
TTATTAGTTTTCTACAAATGCATAATAGAGTAATATAGATAAGAAATAACAAATCCCATAGCCTTTAATTAAAAGTAACAGTTTCTTTAATGAAGTGTATACTTTCCACCAGGCCCCCCAGTGGCACAGCGGTATACCTGCGAACTTACAACGCTAGAAACGGGGTCTCGATACCCGTGGTGGGCAGATCTCAAATAGCCCATTGTGTAGCTTTGTGCTTAACTACACACAAAACAAATTTCAACCAGAATTTCATCAATCACCACATATTTTATGGATTATGAGATCTTCATGTATTCTGTAACTCGTGAATGTGACTAAAGGTTATGTACAATATCCCAAATTTTTAAATCTGTTTTAAACCACATGTTAATATCTAATTATTACAAGATCTTTCACTTGGTCCTTTGTAACTTCCATCTATTCTTAGGATTCACAGCCTATGAACAACATGATCAAAATATGGATATTTTCTATTAAGCAGTAGAAAAAAATACGAGGGATCGAGAGTTCAGCGGCATGACAATTATCACTGATCTTTTATAGAAATGGTTACTGTGGCTGCCAATTACATTTTGAGAACTGGTTCTTATATGCTCAAAACATAGTAATGGTGAACATTAAATCAAAATTCTAAGGCCGTCATCATATTCTTTAGATACAGTTTAGTTTACAGTCTAGTTTATAGTCCGAACAATAATTCAAAAGTCTGCCACTGAATGACTTTCAGATATTATAACCATATGTGTTACTTTTGGTATTATTTGTAAAATCTTCTGTTAATACTCTTCTGCAGATCTAAAAACTCACACAAATACTCTTGAACTTTAAAAACTTCTTTGATGATGAAAGTAGTTATGTAAACAGACTGGTTTCTTTGGCATTGTCAGGTTTTGTAGGGTCGAGATTCTTTACAGTAGGTGTCTGTGACTTATTGGCAATAAATTTCAACAATGAATGGACAACACATAATCTGCCTATTTTCAAATAATATATCCAAAACAAGTCAAAGGTATGTACAAAAAATTCTTTATACTATTGTTTACCACAGTTGAAACTGGAGCTATAAATAATTCTCAATAATTCGTCAAAAACCATACAAGCTGGTTTAATTACTTTAGAATCCAATTGAGAAGACGAACTATTCTTCTTTATCTCTGTTGTTACAATACAATCAGTGATACTCACTTTCAAATCACCACTGTAACTATTGGTCACCACAGTTGTATCCAAAGCTTTAAATAATTCTCTTTTTCATCAAAAGTCCACACAGGTTGGTTCAATTACTTTAGAAGCCAATTGACAAGACGAACTATTCTTCTTTATCTCTGTTGTTACAATACAATCAGTGATACTCACTTTAAAATCACCACTGTAACTATTGGTCACCACAGTTGTATCCAAGGCTTTAAATAATTGTCTAGTTTTCGTCAAAGTCCGTACAGGCGGGTTCAGTTACTTTAGAACACCCTTTGACAAGACAAATTATTATTCTTTATCTCTGTTGTTACAATACAAGCTGTGATATTTTCTCTTTAGAAACGCCTCTTTGTTGCTAAATTGACAATCACGCAGTCTAACATCACCTTTACTTTCACTTTCACTAACTTAACTTTCTACATCTGCACGTATTAATAATACGCAACAGAAAAATCTAGAAATATCTAGCCCTCTAGTAACAATAATATTGAACATAACAAAAAACACTTAGAAGTTTCGGGTAAGATGACGTCAACAATATTACAAAAGACTAGTACAACAATCAATCTGCATACACAACATACTACTTTTATAGAGTTAGCTAACGAAACTTGTGATAACTATCGCTTTTATATTAACTAACTTTTAACACTTGTTATGAAAACTAAATAATCATTAAATATTAATCACTAAATAAACTAACTAATTACTCTTAAACTGAACAATCCTGTTTGTCCAACAGGCATGGTAGAGATAAGGGTTGTTATTCCCGTTTTAATTAAGTATAAAGTCCTCAGTTTTTCATTACAGATTCAGAATAACATTTTTCGTTGTCTGTTAATTTTTCAATCCCAAACAATCAGACAGATGTTTATTCTGTAACATAAATTAAGATATTTACTTAAGATACTCCACATATATATTTTCTATATAATCATGATAATTACGGTTTTTCAATTCAACACTTATTTTTACATGTAATAGCAGGTCTACAACATGTTTATGTTCTTATTCTTGATGGACTATTCAATTGTTGCTGTACGCTAGTCTCACATACTCTCTCCTGTAGGTTATGGTCAGATCGGGCCATAATTTTACTCTTTTTTTTAATTTAAATATTTACATAGGATGATATTTTGGATATTATTGTGTATGTAGAACAACAATGAAATTGGATTGAGGAAAGAAAAAAAGTTTCTCACTAGTTGAAATTAAAGGTGGTTGTATTTTTCTAAATATTTTTATGATAGCAAAATCTTTTAAATTAATACTTTGCTCATTTCTATATCTAATGTTTCTTTTTGTCCAAGGAGAACAAGTTTAACCCAGTTACCAATTTCAAATTGTAACAACATTGTAGTTTAACCCAGTTATGAATTTTGAATTGTGACAACATTGTAGTTTAACCCAGTTATGAATTTGAATTGTGACAACATTGTAGTTTAACCCAGTTACCAATTTCAAATTGCGACAACATTGTAGTTTAACCCAGTTACCAATTTCAAATTGTGACAACATTGTAGTTTAACCCAGTTACCAATTTCAAATTGTGACAACATTGTAGTTTGTTTGTGAGTTAAGGGTGTACACCCCCAGAGATGTTGCTACACCATTGTAAATAATACAACATTCTTATAACCTTATATAAATAGATGATCTGATATATATATATATGTAATGTAATGTCAACCTATGCTGTACTAAAAGCTGTTAAGTTTTTCATTAAAAACACCAAAAATATGTTAAATATCCAAATACATTTTTTACTTTAACGAGTATTTATACTAGTCTGCAGAAAACTGTCCTTGCTTCAAAAAGCTGATTTTCTAACTTTTGGTTTTTTTACAAGTTCACTTTAGGAAAAAGAAACTGGTGTTTTAAAGTATGTTTATCTCTTATTAATAAATTTGAATAGTAAAAAAAAGCTCTGACGTAAATACTACACATTTTTATTTTGCATGGTAGAATTAATGTTATCAGTATTCTGTTAATACCAGTATATTTAGAAATTAAACACTATACACTGTAAACATGTTACAGAGAAGTAGTTATTTGCATGTTTAGAAGCTAACTCTTGATTTTATGGTGCAGAAGATGAATGAAGTCACAAAAAAGATGACTGCTAGTTGCCAACTATTGACTGTACTTTGGTTGCTTTATGCAGATGAAAGTAATTTCCAGTATTGGGTCTGAAAAGTGGATAGTGATAAATTTTAGTTGACAAAAAAGTCCAGAAAATATAGCCTTTACTACAGGAAATGGGTTATGTTATCATTTAGGTTGCGTACCACACATGCTACATTTGAACACCTAGTGGAATGTGTTATCTCTCTCTGGACTACTCTGATACACTATACTCATCTACTTGGACTTGGGTGACATAATCACACATGGGAAGATCTCCAAAAGATGCTAAGAAAAGTTGAAACCAAAAAAGTGAATTGTTCTTGGTTTACTTTGTTATGTAGTTGTTGGAGAGAGAGTGTTTATAGATTCTGTATTGGCCAACACCACAGACCTTGAGTGAAGTACGAATATTTCTTTCTTCTTACTGCCATTTGTTAAAATCATTCTTTGAGAGGAAAAACCAAATATATTTTGCAAGACTGATGGTTGTGGATAGGTATTCAGTAAACTGAAATAAACTCACTATTACATCTGTATTAGCTTAATCAGCTCTTGAAGATTCACTCAGATACAGATGCCAGTTTTATCACATATACAATGTAAAAAAATAACAACAAACAACAGGTAGCCACTAACTATAATAAGGCAAATGAATTCTTAGGAAAGAAGGTATTGTGGCAATGTACAAGTTGGAAATAACTAGTATGTGTTTTGAAGTCCTGGGTCGTTTCAATCACTACTTTTGTAGACAAATTAGGCAGATCATGTAATATTGAAGTAATTAATGAATTGAGAAGGGTACATAGCAAGACGACTTCAAAAACATTAGAGATATAACTTTAACATTGTGTATTGACATGGAATACAACATTAAAATGGTAATTTACTATCCTGAACATTATGTTTTACCAAAGAACGTAAATGCCATGAAAAGAGAGAACCACAAGATGATACATAAAACAAATCTGTAGCGAAATCGATCAAAATCCAAGATAGGACATCCATAGATAGCGATGAAGAATTAAAGTTGTCTGACTCAAAGGAAAGATGATTAGTAAAAAGATAAGAATCTTAAACCAATTATCCAGTGGAGTAGGAATGATGTAGAATGATCATTGTGACAAAAAGTAGCTCAGTATAACCCAAAGATAAAGATGTATAGAACACGGTCAGATTCAATATATATATATACAGGAAGGTTTGTTATATTCAAAACAAGAAAGAAACATGGAGAAAAATCTTGATTTCAGTTGGTATTTCCACAGTCATTGCACTCAGAAGCTCCATCACTTCCAAACCTCTTAACAGTTAGACAGCAAGGTGTTAAGGAGACACTAGAGACGATAAGAGAACGTTTCTATTGGAATGGATGTCAGAAATGTGTAGACGGCAATGCTATTTTATGTATTTGGTGTATTCAACCTCAATGGTACCATATGTTATGTATCTGGTGTATTCAACCTCAATGGTACCATATTTTATGTATTTGGTGTATTCACCTTCAATGGTACCATATGTTATGTATTTGGTGTATTCAACCTCAATGGTAACATATTTTATGTATTTAGTGTATTCAACCTCAATGGTACCATAATTGACGAATGGGAGTAAACACCGAGATCAAGAGTCCTAATTAGCAGGTTTGACTGTCACAGTTTTAATACATCCACAGCTGAAAGTGTAGAGCATGTTAAGCATGATATCGCGAATCGAACCTTGGATCTTCTAATCCGTAGTCCAGTAAACCAATTATTAGGTCACTTCCAAGTAATAATACCTTATCTGTTCTTTATTCGACACTAGCGAATGTATCCGCGCCTTGCGTGTACTTATTTCGTTGGTTGTACAGGGAGCTAGCTCTTCACCATGCAGGTTTACAGAACAAGGGCGATCACCAAAAGTAACCTGGACCACGCGCAGCAATAAACGTCATTTTCATTTAACTTCGGTGTTATGTGGTAAAAATTGAAATGGCTGCGAACCGTTTGTCCGATTGGTTATTCATTTAAACCAATTTTTTTAGTGTTCCATTTAAGTTTCTGTATCAAATTTCATTGAAATTAGTTCAGCCAGTTCTTGTATATGTATGTATATAATTCTTTTACCTAGATATACAATAACGTATTAATGAACTAATTGGCAATATTAGGTTATCGATTAAAAATGCATTTGGATTGTTCACTGGATATTACGTAACTTGTGATTCACCTAAATTATTTGTGTGATCATACGTTTTGTTCCGGATAGATGCGCAGTTCGGTTTGTGAACACAGCTACAGACAAATACATTAAATATATTACCTTTACCTTCACACGTACTTTGAAACTTGCTTGCGGGGGCTGTTTGAAAAGAAACTCCTATTTCACATACCACTGTGAAACTTACACTAATACATTTTTCACTCAACGAGTAACTCTTCCTTAAGCCTTCAGTGCAAATTATATTATTTTTGGTGACATTAAATATATACATATATATCTAAAGTTTGTTTGTTTGCTTTGAATTTCGCGTAAAGTTACACGAGGTCTATCTTCGCTAGCCGTCCCTAATTTAGTAGTGTAAGACTAGAGGGAAGGCAGCTAAGCATCACCACCTACCGCCAACTTCTGGGCTACTCTTTTATCAACAAATAGTGGGATTGATCTTAACTTTATAACGCCTCCACGGTTGAAGGGAAGAGCGTATTTGGTGGTGGAGATTCGAACCTGCGACCCTCAGAACGCAGACAATGGCAGGCTCTTTGCTGTATATATTAATGAATTTATAAGAAAAAAACAAACAATAAAAACTGCATGTAATTTGACCTCACCCCGACCCACTTCTCTGTTAGACCTAAACGTACTGTTCATTTTAGCTAGTGGGCAACAATGAAAAAAATAAAACAAGTAACCAAGTAACATAAAATGGTACAACTTCAATTCTCGATGAAAGAAAAATAGATCACTCCTAATCTGAAATTTTCAAAGTCTAATAATGTAATGTTCATGTTCGGCTTAGAATATTTTACACTGTTGTTTATTCGACTCTATGAAAGGTACGTGCATATCTCTCACATTTATTTTGTTAGTTTGATGGGGAGTGTGTGCGCGTGCGCCATGCAGGTCAACAGAACATACCGATCAACAGAATGTATCTGTGCTTCGCGTAACATTCAAGGTCATTTAACGCTTTTTTTCTTGTCTTATTTATTTCTGTCAGAAAAACTAACACAAGGCTCTTCAACTATTTTATCTAAGGGGATCAGATTGGAAGGACGTTAGGAGTAGGTGATCCAGAAGTATTTTATTCAACATAATAAATATTATATAAAAGTAATGCTGGTATATTGAACACATTTCACCATATGAATAGAACTTTAATTACAGAACAGCTTAATATTTAATGGAGTATCATTACAAACATTCTCAAATGTCTGTAGGACGGCTCTTTCTTTTATTCCCTAATAACCTTCAACTGGAGAAATGAAATTGGGTCGGGGATTCTAGCCGAAACAAAAATGGTTACATATGACGACGGTACATATATTAACAAGCAGGTCAAGCTTTTAATGTTTTTCGTCAAGGCCTACGCATAGAAATGGCAGATAAAAGTTGACCCAAACCATATATAAATTACAGATTAATGAAAAAGTTCAAACTAGTTTCTTTGAAACAAATGTCTTTCATATAAATACAGATGGGTTTGACATAGAGCTTCATGAAAGGTGGAAAATTCTAGTTTTGAAACGAAAAAACAACTTTCTGCATGAACGTATCCTTAGGTTTCGAAGCCACGGATTATTGTATTATGCCAGAATATGAACAATAAAATAAATACAAGTGTAGTAGTATCTACTGTTCTCATTTACAAGTGTAGTAGTATCTACTGTTCTCATTTTACAAGTGTAGTAGTATCTACTGTTCTCATTTTACAAGTGTAGT
>NW_013677685.1:10974-12728 GCF_000517525.1 Limulus polyphemus | reverse complement strand
TGTTACAAATGTCGCTATTCCTTCCTACAGAAAGTAGCTAGGCCTTACGATGAAAACGTTGCTGTTCGTTGCATTAAGTGTGTTTGTTACAAATGTCGCTATTCCTTCCTACAGAAAGTAGCTAAGCCTAATGATGAAAACGTTGCTGTTCGTTGCATTAAGTGTGTTTGTTACAAATATCGCTATTCCTTCCTACAGAAAGTAGCTAAGCCTAACGATGAAAACGTTGCTGTTCGTTGCATTAAGTGTGTTTGTTACAAATATCGCTATTCCTTCCTACAGAAAGTAGCTAAGCCTAACGATGAAAACGTTGCTGTTCGTTGCATTAAGTGTGTATTTGTTTCAATGAATAAGCAGTCATTACAAATGTCGCTATTCCTTCTTCAGTATTTCATATTGACAAAAGAATAGTCGTTAATTATGTATTGTTTCTCTTTTTGCCTCCCCTGCCCCCCAGTGGCTCAGTGGTGAGTCTGAGGGGTCACACCAGTTAAAACCGGGTTTCGATACCCGTATTGGGGAAAATAAATAGCCCATTCTCTAACTTTTTGCTTAACAGTAACCACAAAACTTTTTCTTTTTTAAAAGTCAGTTCAAATGTTATTTCTATTTGTTAGAGATCTGTACACTGGTAAACTCTCTCTTTGTGGTAGCTGTTGTAGTGACCATTTATAGTAGCTGTCATAGTGGTCATTTGTAGTAGATGCCATAGTGACTGCTTGTGTTAGCTGTCATAATGGTCATTCGTAGTAGATGCCATAGTGACTGCTTGTGTTAGCTGTCATAATGGTCATTCGTGGTAGATGCCATAGTGACCGCTTGTGGTAGTTGCTGGTATAAACAGTTTGTGGTAATTGTCGTAGTGACCATTAGTGGTAGCTGTTGTAGTGACCGTTTCTTGTAGCTGTCTTAGTGGCTGTTTGTGGTAGCTGGTATTTCTTTCCTGCTTCAAAGAGTTTATCTAAATATATAGAGGTAGTATTTAATACGGCAATATATAATCATGTATAAAAATATTTCTCAGCTCAAGTCTAGTTTAAATGCAATTAACCAAGTGTATTCTGTGCTACACCAGCTGATTAATCAAATGGATGTTTGAACACATTGTTTTGTGGACGACATTGGTGAAGAACGTGTTAGAGCATTTAGTGGAACGTAAATAACTGGTATCTGATATCAATCTAACAGTTGACAAGCCAGTTCAGGCCTGTTATTGTGAACACCTTGACGTCCCCTGGCGATCACATTAAGCGAGAAGACGGGGGGTCTCCTTTCCTTGGTCTGACAGCAACCACGTGTTGCCACTTGGATCTCTCATCCAACAGAGGACAGCAATAAGCAGTCTTGTAGACGCCCTCTATTTAAGTGTCAATCAGTTGGCTGTTCAGCTTGATCTGTGGCAAGCTGGTAATATTTTTCATCATTGTTGACGTCCATGTTGTGACGCCCCTTAAAGCAGAATGAGAACAAAGAAACTGAATAATTTCGCCTTATGTCGTCAACAATCTGGTCTAAGACATTCGGTTCAAGTTCTTACGTTGAAAAAAAAAATTGCTTTATTTATCGTAGACTTATTATTTTATCAAACTGACGAACATTTTTTAAAAATGTATCGAATTTTGACCCAAATTGAAATCTTTATTTGCTCTCCAGTGGTTCAGTAGTACGTCTAAAGACATCACAGATAGCCTATTGTACGTCTAAAGACATCACAGATAGCCTATTGTACGTCTAAAGACATCACAGATAGCCTA
>NW_013677685.1:6943-10318 GCF_000517525.1 Limulus polyphemus | reverse complement strand
TTCTATTATAGTAAACAATGTGTATATTTATAACAGTGTCTCCAGCCTTATTATTATTGATTATAGTTTTACAAGTGCTGGCTACAGAAAAAAAAACGTGTACGGATATTTTACTGAAACCTGGACAATAGTAATGAATGTGGTATTGAATATTTCATAGGGTAGTTTTAGAATTAATTCAAACGCCATCGTTTCTTCACTCTGAAGAATTTCTCTCAGTCTTTAACTTCCCGCCATTGAAAAAATCCGGTGTTTTACTAGTGCGCATTAATTGAAAACTGTTACGTTGAGGATTCATCATTTCTCAAGTTCACTGTTTTTTATTGTTTCTAGAGTTCACTATTGTACTTTGACTCTACGTGGTTTTCTGGGACTATTTCAGAGAGATTTCTAACAGTAGACGATCACCATGGCAAATTTCTTTACTCTTGTAAGTGATGATTTAGTCTACTGATTTTCGTACTTCAGTGAAATTGTGTGTATTTTATTATTATTATTAATATTTTTGTTTCACAAGCCTACAGCAAATTCGGCTGGGTATTTTGCCCCAAACCTAGACAGATATACTATATGAAACGCTGCAAATGTCCATGACCTATTTAAAAAGTTAATTATTTTTCATGAAAGTTGATTTACGTGGCTATAAATACATAATATATACGATGTTGTTGTGATTCGCTTCCCTTGTACTCGACGCTTGTTAAACGCGTGTTTACACGAAACCTCAGGCACAGCAAATAATAGTTGGATGGAAAAAGCCAATGCAGCAGTAAAATGTTGAAAAACATGTAATATTCAACTGAATGCATATGCACGTGTGTAGCTTAAAATGTATTCCCCATTAATGGACATAAAAACTTAAGAATCAAGATAATTAAAAATCGTTAATTTTAAAAGGGGGGGATAGCAATCGTCCAAGAAGTACAGCAACAAGTTGATTCAAAATGCAAAGATCGTATTTTCAAGCCTACAGCGAGGGACTCTTAAAAAGTAAACAGACGAGGCTGGAAATAGTGCCTATATTATTTTCTCAAGCTACTGATCCATATTTTGACTTGGTAAGTACAGTAGACATGAAAAAATTGGGATTTGTAGCTTGAGAAAATAATGTAGACACTCTTTCCAGCCTAGTTTGTTTTTTGTCTTTAGAGTCCATAGTTGTAGGCTTTGAAAATATAATTTTTGCATTTTGATTCAACTTGTTTCTGTACTTTTTAGAAGGTCCCTATTGCCTTTTTAAATTAACAATTTTTAATTATCTTGTATTATCAACTTGCTTGAAGAACTCGCATGAAGAAACGAGGCACTCTGACGTAATGTCAACTCAACAATACTGGAGACGCGTGTTTTCTAATCGGGTAATTGAAAATACAACAACAATAGCGCTCTGGGTGTGATTAAATCATATTAGCTCAAGATGTGGCGGCGGATGTTTTCTAGATGGCTTTGGTGCTGTTGGTCAGCTGCCTTCCTTCTAGCCCGTCAATTCAAAGTTATGAACAGGTAGCGCAAGTATAAGAATATTTGGAACTGAAGGATATGATTTACTTCGAGTCGATTGCTGAAATATTGCTTAGAACGTTTTTATATAATAAAAGACTAATTTTTCTTTCTGTTTCAAGATTTCACCTGTGTTATCAGATTTAAAACTTTTTCCCGCCGTCAGATATTTACAAATCAAGAATACAGTACACTCTGCTCCTGTTCAAAATGTTTAGTGTATTCTCTAAAGGTTCAGTGAAATGAAACCCAAATTGGTTATTGTTAGCACGTAACGTGGCTCGCATTCTGATGCAGACTCTGTAAACGGAATATCGCCCAGATTATCAAGTCGGGAAGAGTGCTTAATTTGGTCCTGCTGTGGTGGCCATTCATCCGCGGTAGCCCTGTTAGGCCTAGCAAAAGTCTCGTTGTTCCTATCCCGCTGGGAGATCTTGTATCTGGTTAATGAAGTAATAAACATAAGTAGAATTATGAGAATCTACTTTAGGGGTTAGGGGTGAAGAGGCTTGTCTAACAGGTTAACGGTCAGGAGGTCAGAGGCCGAGAGCATTGCCATCAAAAGCTGCTTTCTTCTCAAATATTCGTGATGTGAAATACGCACGAGCGAAAGTGTGGCTCATTTGTAACCAGCACGAGGAAGTCCTCGGTGGTTCTTACCAAGACGTCCATAATTAACAGATCTATGGCACGAGAGATATGTGAGTAAAACATTAAATAGATAGAACTTGATACATTGTTCTTCCTGACTTCTGTTTATATATTCAAAGAGGTTTTGTAAGAGCATCAGTAGTGATCACGTAAGTTAGATTAAGATGGAGTATATCATAAGTTAAGAAGAGGTTAAAATATTGAGTGAGAGGACGAAGGTCGAGAAGCATGATTAAACATTTAACCCATTTCTGAAATACTCCATGCCACCCTCCCTCCTCGGTGGCTCAGTGGTAAGTCTGATGGCTTATAACGCTGAGGATCTGGTTTCGATACTCGCAGCGCTTAACAAACAAACAAACAAATTATCCATAGTTTATAATAGCTGATGGAACAGTAATAAACGCTTCTGAGAGAGCGATTGTTGACGTAGCAGACTTATCCATAGTTTATAATAGCTGATGGAACAGTAATAAACGCTTCTGAGAGAGCGATTGTTGACGTTGCAGACTTATCCATAGTTTATAATAGCTGATGGAACAGTAATAAACGCTTCTGAGAGAGCGATTGTTGACGTTGCAGACTTATCCATAGTTTATAATAGCTGATGGAACAGCAATAAACACTTCTGAGAGAGCGATTGTTGACGTTGCAGACTTATCCATAGTTTATAATAGCTGATGGAACAGTAATAAACGCTTCTGAGAGAGCGATTGTTGACGTTGCAGACTTATCCACAGTTTATAATAGCTGATGGAACAACAATAAACGCTTCTGAGAGAGCGATTGTTGACGTTGCAGACTTGATGTTGTTCTTGTGGCGACCACGACTCGTACACTATACGTATTAATCCGAGAAAACAGTATCTAATGGCTGTACGGTAATGTGTTGTTTGGGGTAGGCTACATTCTCTAATGGCTGTACGATAACGTGAGTTGTTTGGGGTAGGCTACATTCTCTAGTGGCTGTACGGTAATATGCGTTGTTTGGGGTAGGCTACATTATCTAGTGGCTGTACGGTAATGTGTTGTTTGGGGTAGGCTACATTCTCTAATGGCTGTACGGTAATATGCGTTGTTTGGGGTAGGCTACATTCTCTAGTGGCTGTACGGTAATGTGTTGTTTGGGGTAGGCTACATTCTCTAGTGGCTGTACGGTAATGTGTGTTGTTTGGGGTAGGCTACATTCTCTAGTGGCTGTACGGTAATGTGTGTTGTTTGGGG
>NW_013677685.1:0-6197 GCF_000517525.1 Limulus polyphemus | reverse complement strand
ATCCACATAATGAAACCATACGTTCTGATCGCTATAGGTTTTCGTTTTATGACAATGCATATATATATATATATATATATATATACTTTTAGCATGATTAAGTTATCATAATGAAGCATATGGACCCTTAATTATCCAGACTATTATATCTTAATAGCTGATAGGTTCATCAATGAGTTTGTTGGTTAATTAGTTTGTAATTTGAATAGATGGATATTAGACTACTAATTACGTTGTTCACTCAGGATATTGATGTTTATTACTTTACCCTTACTATGTAGTTCAGAAATATACAAAGCAGATGGACATTTCATTAAGTAACATACACATGCTAATTAAGCTGTAACAGTAAGTTTTAATGACGGAGAAAGAGGGATGAAAGAAAACTTAAGCTGTACAGTTGAGTTCGAAATTCTTTTATATAAATGATGTGTTTAAACAAGATATTTTCTTATTCTCACGTGTGATGGGACAACGGAGAAAACATTTATCACTGTCAGCCCTCGGTGATGAATCTGTAGCAAGAGATCGTCGTACGTAATTTGTCATGTCTGTTGTTACACCCTGCCCTGCAAGCTCGTCATAAGACACCTTGTGTACAGAAACAGAACAACATTTATATGTAAAAGAAAATCTGACCGTCGTTCGGAACTGTATTGTACTGTTGTAGCCAATAAATTGTGGGTTTGTTTGGTTATCTTAGACGGGCGTATTAGTTAGGAGCTGTTGATAATTACAACTTGCGTAGTTGGCTTGTTCTTAGGCTTAATGAAGATCCGTTTCTTAAGCCTAATGATGACACGTTTCTCAGGCCTGATGAAGATGCGCGTATTGCATTGAATCGTGAAACAAGGTCTTGTAGGACTAGTCGTCCACATCGGTATCTCTTAACAGATTTCACTAGTGTTTGTTTTGAATTTTGCGCAAAGCTACACGAGGCTATCTGCCCTAGCCGTCCCTAGTTTAGCAGTGTAACACTAGAGGGAAGGCAGCTAGTCATCACCACCCACCGCCAACTCTTGGGCTACTCTTTTACCAACGAATAGTGGGATTGACCGTCACATAACGCCCCCACGGCTGATAGGGCAAGCATGTTTGGTGTGACGGGGATTCGAACCCACGACTCTCAGATTGAGAGTCGA
Source organism: Limulus polyphemus (assembly GCF_000517525.1). Lineage (NCBI taxonomy): Eukaryota > Metazoa > Arthropoda > Merostomata > Xiphosura > Limulidae > Limulus > Limulus polyphemus. Next base: position 5,055 of record NW_013677685.1, on the reverse strand, counting down.
GCACCTTAACCACCCGGCCATGGCTAAATGTCTTTCAAACAAAGTATAAAAGGTTTTTTCGTTACGAGATTCGCACGTTATAGAAGTAATATCTCAATGGATCAAAAAACTCAAATTACGTTTACAAATCACTGATATCTTGTTTAGTTTTTCTGTTTCTAAACCTAAGCGCAATAGCTAGGTTGTTCATAACCTCTAAAAATACCGAGATAAAATAACCTAACCATAAACACACGTTTTGTCTTTGTTCCTAATGTTACGACAGCGGAAGTCACGTGACGCTGGTAACACGTGATGAGTTTCTAGAAGGATCGGGGAACATCACGAATAATCCAGTATTTGCAAGGCGCCCTCTATTTTAGTATATAAGCCGGCAAACAAAGTGACGGGATTTGATTGAATTGCAGACAGAGAGATATAGAAACAGATAATCGAGTCAAGCCGTAAGTAAAGTGCGTGAATCGTTGTGAATTCTAGCGTGTGTTTACGTTAAAGTGACTTTGGAAATTAAGTGTATTGCAAAGTTGTATTGAGAAAGAATAAACTAGTTTTATTTAAGAAAGGAGTTGTTTCGCTGAAGTTTCTCGGGAAGATTTTCTACGGGAAATTATCAAACGAATAGAGGCCTAACACAAAGTAAAATACAAATCATACCAATCTTACTGTGAACACAACAAAAACCGTCAATAACTCTGAACACGTATAATCAATACTAACTTCTTGAATAAAAAAAAATCAGATTCTGAGTTTAACTAAATCTCCCAGTTTCAACAAAGGAATAAAATAAAGATAATTCATCTAAAATTCGGTTACTTGAAGATAAGAACTTTCCATACAATTATTCGTCGATTCTGATGTTAAAAACTTTCTTTTGACGTTTTTCTAACCCTAATCGGTATAAATAGTTTGTCTCAAATTCCAGAACGATTTCTATCTAACCCTAAACACGTTTGATAATTTTGTCAGTTTTTAAATTATTTCTGGCTCTTAGCATACAAATAATAATAATATAAAGGATATATATTTATTTTTTATATCCAATTTTCAACTGTTTTAATATTTAACATTCATTGTACAGCATTTAAAATAGATAAAAATAATGTGAAATAACCAGAGTAGCCGATAGCTTCGTGTTGGGTAAACTATAGTGTTCGTTGCATGCCGATTAGGGTTGCTAAGAAACGATTTCCAATACCTTGTCACGTCATACGATGACGTGCTAGGCCACGTGTAATCAGACCTCCATCCTTACCAAACGTCACTTTGTGATGTAGCAGATGATCTCGTGTCAGCGGGCCGCAGGTAAAAAAAAATCTGATGTTCAGTCGAGCTACGCTGATAACACCGGTAGGAGGTCCGTGTCACACCGGGACGTTCTGCGGGAAACACTAATCGGAAAACTACAGCGTTCCCGCTTGTCTCCTTTTAAGTGCGGCGAAACTCGAAGCAGGTGTGGCGTTCTCGGGAAATGAAAGAACTGAGACTAGTTAGGAATTGATTGTCCATTGACTGTAGCGACATTCCTGATAGCTACAACAATTACAGACATTTTTATGTTTCCCGCATCTGTCTCTCGAAAATCTTGTATAATCGTAGGTTCCCTCTTAGGAACCCAACTGAACCTGGGGTTCTGATATGCAAAGAATTAATGGGGGGTTAAACTTTCTCTGATTTTCAGTAACTTAGTTTTTCTTAATGATGCTAAGCCTCGTACAAATTCCCGGTTTTGTTTAGTTTCATGACTTAGTTTTCCTCAATGATGCTAAGCCTCGTACAAATTCCCGGTTTTGTTTAGTTTCCTGAAACTAATCATATCAAACTTTGTTGACCTTTTTTACTCCTAAAAACTCTAGGATCATTTCACACAGTGAAGTATTTCTAACTGATCATTTCACACAGTGAAGTATTTCTAACTGATCATTTCACACTGTGAAGTATTTCTAACTGATCATTTCACAAATGATCAGTTAGAAATACTTCACAGTGTCACACAGTGAAGTATTTCTAACTGAAGTATTTCCAACTGATCATTTCACACTGTGAAGTATTTCTAACTGAAGTATTTCTAACTGATCATTTCATACTGTGAAGTATTTCTAACTGAAGTATTTCTAACTGATCATTTCATACTGTGAAGTATTTCTAACTGAAGTATTTCTAACTGATCATTTCACACTTTGAAGTATTTCTACCAACTTAACTGTTTCTAACTGTAAAACTTTTCTTACACTGTAAACTTTGTTAGTCGAAGGCTATTTCATATTGCCAAAGTTTGCTGTGCGTTAGTTGAAATATATATGACATTTTCTTCGTAGATAGGCCTGGTGGTTAGCGTGTTTTTTAAGCTACAAGATACAAGCGCGCGACATGCCACTGAACACGTTCCGCTCTTTCATTTTTGAGCGCGTCATAAAAGTGAGTGTGAAACCTGTTAATCAATTAAGAATACAAAAGTATAGGCAGGGAATGATCCTGACTGCCTGTCCGCTTCTGGACAGCAGTTCTAAATTAGGAATGGATATGTCGGGCCTCTGTTCGTGCATCTTAAATCTCAACTTATATGACACATGCTTCAGGTCAGAGGCCCGAGATTCGTGCATCTTAAACCTGAACTTATATGACACATGCTTCAGGTCAGAGGCCCGAGATTCGTGCATCTTAAATCTCAACTTATATGACACATGCTTCAGTTCTCGGGCCTCTGACCTGAAGCATGTGTCATATAAGTTGAGATTTAAGATACACGAATCTCGGACCTCTGACCTGAAGCATGTCATATAAGTTCAGGTGTCAATTTTAACGGAGCAGCTCACCTGTCCATGATCGTTAAGAGGGTCCGGGGGCGAAGCCCCCTGCAGGTATCTAGGGGTTGAGCCCCCGGTGGGAACAGCCAGTTTGCATATTATTTTAAGCCTATTATTTGATATGTAGTATGTGAAATTAACGACCGCTAACGTAAAGCCAAGAAATGAGAGGTCATGGCCACGTGTGATGTTGTGTATCAAAAAATGCTCGTCACTTTCAACAACATCTGATTTAATATGGTTATCCAAAATATAGTAATTTTCAGGAAATTTCACCATAAAAAAAAACCTGTAAAACTACAGTACCTGTTGGTAAAACTGGGCTATCTGCTCTGTCTACCACGGGGAATCGAACCCCGGATTTTAGCGTTGTAATTTCATAGCCTTACCGATGACCCCGCTTGGGTCTTGTCTTCCAAACCTCTGAGAACAACAACTAAAAACAAACAAAACAGAAGACGATATTATTAACAAATTTTACGACGGATATATATCTATTTTATTTAAAGCGAATCAAAAGCTCGTGCGATATTCATCACGTGACATGTTTTCAAACTTTAACAGATATTAAGTAGTTTTACATATAGTAATAAATGAAGTTTTGTTCGTAATTACTTGTATTTACGCGAATGTTTGTTCGTAAGCAAAAAAACCACATAGTGAGCTATCTGTGATCTGCCCACCATTGGTATTCAAACCCGATTTTTAGCGATATAAGACTTCGACTTATCGGACCCGGCATGGCCAGGTGGTCAGGGCGCTCGACTCGCAATCTGCGGGTCGCGGGTTCGAACTCTCATCACACCAAACATGCTCGTCCTTTCAGCCGTGGGGGCGTTATAAGGTGACGGTCAATCCCACTATCTGTTGATAAAAGAGTAGCCCAAGAGTTGGCGGTGGGTGGTGATGACTATCTGCCTTCCCTCTAGTCTTACACTGCTAAATTGGGGACGGCTAGCGCAGATATCCCTCGTGCAGCTTTGCGCGAAATCCATAACAAACATACTTATCGCCGAACCACTATGGGTACTTTACGTGGGTGTTTAATTTTATAAGTTCTTGGTAGAGGGCGCTCTTTGTGTGGTCAACTAAAGTAGTAATGAAACCTTTTTTGTTCTGCAAAAAATAAATAAAAATCATGGGATAATTAATCGGCTATGTCATGATAGTAGTGCCAAGTAGACCTTCCGCCAGCACCACCTGGCGAAAGAAAAATAATAGATAGCACTTCATGCAAAGATAGTATCGTTGATGACAACCTGTCATTATATTCAGTGAACAAAAGACGGGTTTTAAGATTTATAAAGGGGGGAAAAAACCCTTTTGACATCTGCAAGTAACTCAAACGCCACAGGTACTTTGACATGACATTGACAGGCAGCTAAGGGTGAGGCTCGGATACTCTACCCCCCACTAAACATAACCATTAACACACTGTCGGTCGGAGCAGTTCATCATGTCGGATCTCACAATCGAATTAATAAGTGAAGCTTACGAACGTTCCATAAATACATCAGATTTTATGATTAGGGATTTTTATGATTGGGGATTAGGGATTTTATGATTAGGGGTGTTTAGTATATTTTGGGAAATTTAAAAAGCTAGACATAAGCGAATTATTGATTATTCGTGGCTAAAATATAAGATAAAGGGATTGTTTGTTTGTTTGAATTTAGAAGTGATAGACTAGAGGGAAGGCAGCTAGTCAACAACACCCACCGCCAACTCTTGTGTGCATCATGGTGTGTTGAGATGAGGTATAAAGGTCTACAAACACGTGCACTTTTGCGGGACGTTCACCGATTGTGGCGCCATCTTTTTCAGAGCATTCCCACAAGCAACTAATAGTAATATTCAAAGAGACCAACATGGCCAATTTTGAGACCAGAAAAATATAAAACTGTCAATTTCACTGCTTGGGATCTTCAGGACTAGTTCTTCTAGTAGACTAGATGAACTTGCTGTAAATTGTTTAAAACCAATATAGTAGACTAGATGAACTTGCTGTAAATTGTTTAAAACCAATATAGTAGACTAGATGAACTTGCTGTAAATTGTTTGAAACCAATATAGTGGACTAGATGAGCTTACTGTAAATTGTTTAAAACCAATATAGTGGACTAGATGAACTAAATGTAAATTGTTTGAAACCAATATAGTGGACTAGATGAACTAAATGTAAATTGTTTGAAACCAATATAGTGGACTAGATGAACTTACTGTAAAGTGTTTGAAACCAATATAGTGGACT